>NC_068380.1:25664799-25727554 GCF_023724105.1 Carassius gibelio | reverse complement strand
AAGCCAGGTCTTACACTGCACAGACTAAAACACATTTGTGAGAGAAGTCAGGAACTTTGGAGAAAGATTCTAGAGGAAAAAAACACATATACTGCAACATTAGATCAGTTCTAGAGTCTCTGAGAACTACACATGCTAATGGAGTCTCATGAGCAAGACCTTTGCTTCTGTAACTTTTTCTTAATTCTTGCAGAATGACATATTTATTGCAGTATTTTTATTTGTACAGATGATCTCATCAGCCAAATGAGGGGTTTTGACCAAGTGATGCTCTTGAAAGGAGAGAAAGAAGAGGATGTGGTAAATTCTCTTCAGAGAAAAAGCTTCTCAAAAGGTCTTAAAACAGCTTGAAGAATGGTAAGTGTACAGTACTACAAGGGTCATAGTTGCTCACCCTACTAAAACCACACAGAACATAAGCTGCGCTCTCTGTCCATTAAACAACTTCTTCTGCATTGTGTGTTTCACTTTGACCAGGTCTGGGATGTTAGGACTGAGAGATCCTCTGGCTGAGAACAAGCTATACCTCATCAGTGCTGGACATCAACCACAAACTGTTTCCAGACACGAGAGAAGATGATCACGATGGGGAGATGAAACCAGTTTAGATGTGATGATGGGAATCATTATTTTCTGGAACAGTATCACATGTCTTATATGTATCACATGATCTGTATCACAGTTGACTGGATGGGACTGTGTGACTTTTAAGGACATTTCATCACTCATCTGTGTGAACTGATTTATATATGAGGTTAATGTATTTTTGATTATAATTATTTTCATTGAATCTTATTTGTCTTGATGCTACTTTATCAACTTTATAGTCTATGCTTCAATAAAATGAAAATGGTGAATATTGTGTTCTGAAGATTCTTGGTAAATACATCATTTTACTAGGTAGGCTCATATGTTTTTATTTTAGACTTGGAAAAACGACATATTAATTATTGGGATTATTTTTTTATTTAAGACATAAACATTTTTGATCGGATTAATAACATCTGGGACATCAGTACACCAGAAAGTAATTTTTTTATATTTTAGTAACAAATATGCAAAATTTTTTGTGAAATAAAGGAAGTTACGAGATTAACTATTCTGCATTACAAGATGGTGCCATGGGCTTTATTGTTACAAACACTTGAGGGATAACTGAGAATGTAGCAGGAATGATCAACGTGGATCTTGTACTGCATTAAAACCAAGAGCAGGCAAATTACTGATGTCCAGCACCTGAGGAATAAGATACGGTGAGGGTGAGGAAGACATTTTTACACTGATTTTTGCTAAATAGTTATATATATATATTAATAATTAATAAATAATATTCTTAGCACTGCATGAATTTGTCCTTATGTAATAGTGAAGTATCACAATGTGTACACATTGTCCTTGATTACTGCTTTACAGGTGGGGAATAGATAAAGGCAAGTTGTTGCAGGTTCATCCATTATATTTCTTGCCATATACTTCAAAAATCAAATAAATAATCTATTATTTTCATTATTAAATCATTTCTTTCTAATTTTTCAATGTTTCATCGGATGGCCTCACAATGTCCTGTCAAAAGGTATAATAGTCATGATGAATAGAATAGAAAACAGAGGACTGTGAAAACTGTCAGATATAAATGTGACTCAGCTCAGTTTGTTGTCCATTATGAGGAGAATACATTTATGTAGGTTTTACTGCCCTTCAACCCCCAGGGGCCCAGTAGCACCCCCCGGAAGAGCCCAAAACTGTACATTTCAAATGGCTGTAAATCAGAGTCCAATTAACATATCAAAGAGAAAATGGGCAGGATTATTACTTATGCTATGCTGATAAAATAATGTTGAGCTCAGTTTTCAGAAATAAATGGAAAGCTGACATAAAGGCATTTTAAATATTGCTCACTGTAAAATACCACATTTCAGCCTGCCTCTCAAATATATCATAGAGGTTTGCACAATAAACATATTTAGATATCCAGTTTTCCTTAAAATAAATAATTTATTTCGTTTCGTTAATAAAAAGTTTTAAACTACATTACCCACAAGCCTCCGTCGTTCTATCTATGCAAAGGCAACACTAGGGGGCTGTTTTTTGTAGTTCATTGAAGTTATGCTTAGGGTTAGGATTAAGATCTCGCTAAAGATGTCATTTTTTATCAAGATAGCAACACTTCATTGTTGACTTAATATATTACTAATGTGATGATAGCAGCAAAACATACTTTTTAACATGATGCGCTGTTTAATATGGGTTAAAAGATAGTCCAACCACAGACTGTCCTGAAAATTCATAGCCAATGACATCAAAGCTGAGCAGCAGCGTCACACTTCCTTATCCATGTATGACCGACGTCTTTCGTTTTTCGGCTGAAGGGATAGATTCGGTTAACAATAGTTTAAGCTTGCTACTTATTAGATTCGGTTTTATTAACGTCTTCACCTTCCTCCGTTGTTCAGCTTGACAAACATTGGGCAATATTGATGTGCACATGCCCAGCAGTCGCAGTTGTATCCAACAGACAGATTCCTCTATAATAAATATAAGACACATTTTTAAGATTTGTATTTTTTTTTTTTTGACCAAAGACAAATATATTTACTAATCAAATGACGTGCTTCTAAAATTTACATTGTATATTACATTGTGTTTTAAAATTAAAATTGTTCACATTTGTGTTTCTGTGATTTACCATTCTCTACCATTTGAACTCTAGGAATAAAAACTGAAATTATAAATGAATGAATGAACAAATAAATACATAAAGCATAATAAACATGCATATTTTTGTAAGGATCTTCCATTATTTATTTATATGTCAAACTCATTTAAAGACAACATGCCCAAATTACTACACTGCATCCTCTGTCACCAAGCTCGTTTTTGCCACCATAAAGAACAAAAAGGCAGTTATGTTGTAAACATTAACTATTTTCAGTATGCAAATGAAAATGCTTTTATTAAAAAACAAAACAGTAAATACAGTATGTCTTTCAGAGAACACTGGAAAAAGTGTTGTGACCAAAATGTTATACAACACAATGTAAATGTTTCAAACTCACAAAAAAACACCATGAAGACATGCATGTCAAGTGTGCAATATATTTTTAATATGGAGCGCTATTTTTAACTATTGTTTTCATCACTGGTTCTGTAATGTATTCATTATGAGCTTATAATTAAAACAAAGTTACATCTTCTGCAAAAATCAAACCACTGCAAAGTCTAATCACTGATCCAGGGACCATTTCTGTGTGTGTGGGGGATAAAGAGTTAACGAGGTGAGTCCTTGTGCATGATGGAGCTACAGCTTTATCCTCAAACAATCCTGTAAGACAGAAAGGAAGGAAATATTAAATGACATTCAACTTATACATTACACTGTGTTTTGTTTAGACCATAAAAGCAGCCTCTGTAAAGATGCTGTATAATTAAATGTTAAATGCATCCATTATTGAAAGCAAGTAATTAATAGCAAGCTATAGTCATATGAATTCTTTTGATAGTGTCAGATGACACCGTCCTGGGGCTTGTACAATATCATACAAGTGTTAAACTGGATTATTAAGACTGTGATGTGTTTAGGGATCATTTTTAAGTTTTTGACCCTGTCCAGATACCCAAACTTGCAGTCTTGGCCACTTGAGAGTGTGTGTACATGACAGTGTGTGAACGAGACTGTCCCCGGTCTTAATAATGCCAAAGCACAGCGTCCTTAACACACACTAAACCTCTCCAATACTGCTCCGGAGCGCTATACAAAGCTTAGTGTATCCCATCATGCATCATGTTTTGGAATAAATCGTCAGACTTTTTGCCGAGATCTCACAAGAGGTCATGGAAAGCTGTCCAATGTACAGTATGTGAAATATTGATAATTAGTTATTAAAAATCTCTGTAAACACATAAGTGTCCCATAAGGCAGTGGCTCCCAATCCTGGTCCTGGAGAACCCCAACACTGCACATTTGAGATGTCTCCCTGATCAAACACACCTGATTCAACTCATCAGCTCATCAGTGAAGACTCCAAGGCAGATAAGAGAGACACCAAAACCGTGCAGTGCTGGGGTTCTCCAGGATCAGGATTGGGAAACACAGTCATCAGGTCATGAAAAGTTCGACACACACTCGTGGTCATCATGCTCACTCGAACACTAGGCCAAATACAGGAAAGACTTCAAATAAGTAATCAAGTGGTCAAGTGCAAAGATGGCAAGTGTGGGTATTTGGACAGTGCAACAGTTTAACAAACAACAAATGCTGTACAAATTATAACAGCAGGAATGTTTGATAAAAGAGACAAACTATCACAGACTTACTGCTGCATATATCTGCCTCCGCAGCTTTCTGTCTTCTCCATTTCTGAAGGAAACCCTCTCCAGAAACACCACTGGGCTGACTGCCTTTACGTCTTTTCAGCTAAAAATAAAAATAAAAATAATAAAAAGGGGAGAGTAAATAAAATTGAATTATATACAGAATGTTAATAATGATCTGTGAGCAAAATATTTAGATATAATAAATATATATAAATATATATATATAAATATAAACTGATATGAATGAACTGCAAAATGGAAAAATACATGTTTTATTATTTATTTTTAATTTGATTTTTTTTTTTTTTTTGGATTTACATTAAAAGGTATTAAAAGCATGGTACAGAACATATGATTACTGTGATATCTGTCATATAAAAGCACATAAAAACACTAACATTACAGTGATACAAACATAGCTGGTTTGGTGATTATTGTATTGATTATTAATATACCATAGTAAAACTACAGTTACAGTTACTAATGTCCTGTTTACTGTGTTTTAACTTCACATTTCATTTATTACTATTGTAAGTGTCGTGATTACCATGATTTTACTACAAATACAACTTACATCATTAATCCTGAAATTAATAATAATATAAAACGGATCGAAGGTCTAATGCACGTCAGGTGACAGATAGAGTTTAATCACACTAATTAGCAGCTGTGTTCATTTATTTAAACGCAATGAAACTCAAAGACAGCCGCGGATGACCGATATAATACAGCGATTAAACATATGGCACTAATCTGATTAATAAATAAGACAGAATACATTTTATAAAAGGCATTAAAAGAGCGTATTTACGACTACTCACCCAAACTGTGGAACTGATAGCAAGTATCGCGATGTGTGCTGAGACTTCTTGAACGTGATTTTATAGCGATAAACATCTCCTGTCCTCGTGTCGAATTCTGACGCCAAAAGTTTCCCATTGAAAGCAATGAAGGTCGTAGTGCTTCGATATTCGACGCCGAGAGGCACATTTGGCGTCATAAAAGTGACGCTAGGGGCGCTTGACCATGCTTCGGTTTTTGACGCCTTTGGAGTGAGAATGGGTTGTAACTCCATCAAAAACAGCTAGAAACCTTTGAGTTATGATTTATGATAGGCTGAATTTCTCAGACCACATTGCTAAAACTGCCCGGTCCTGAAGATTTGCTTTATACAACAATGGTAAGATCAGGCCCTTTCTTTCAGAACATGCAGCACAGCTCCTTGTTCAAGCTCTTGTTCTATCCAGGCTGGACTATTGCAATGCTTTCTTGGCAGGTGTTCCAGCCACTTCTACCGAACCTCTATAGTTAATTCAAAGTGGCGCTGCTGAAAGGAACGCATGTCACACCTCTGTTCATCAGTTTGCACTGGCTGCCAGTAGCTGCTCGAAAAAAATTCAAGGTATTAATTAGGGCCGGGACTCGATTAAAAAAATTAATCTAATTAATTAGAGGCTTTGTAATTAATTAATCGAAATTAATCGCATTTTAATCGCATATAAATATTTGACCTGAGAACAGTGAGAAGTAATTTTTTTCACATGGATTTATAGTATACCATTGAATAATGACTGAATACATAAGCTTAAGCAACAAAATATTGTTTATTTTTGTTCAACCAAGTCTAGCAGACCAGTGCAATTTTTGCCATGAAGTGTAGCAATAGCATATTTAGAAACAATTTAGAAATAGTACATTTCAGAAATTCAGGTAGCTTATAGGTGCTGGAACCTTCTGTAAAGTGTTTTTTTAAGTAAAACACAATACTGTCAATTACATTCAGAACATTGGAAACACTGACTATTAGAAAACATCTCTCTGTTGCTTCAGAGGCCATAACATACTAAGTCCAACTCGCAATAACCTTAAATTGCCAAAACAATAAAGAGTTCAAAATAAAGTGCCAGTTGCAACAACAAAATAATACATAGTTCAACATAAAGTGTAAAGTCCACGCTAGCTGCTATATATTTTGCGTTGAGGTAATACTTGAGACTTGATGTACTGTGGTGAAATGCGAAGCGAACGCTAGTTGGTGCTCCAGTATAATCGGTCCAGTATAACTCATCCAGTGAGAAACGTTCCGCGGTGCAAAAATAAGTTATTAAAAATGCGGGATTTTTTTTTCTGTAATTAATTAATCTTAGTTAACGCGTTTTAATTGCTTCTATTGTCCCCATTTGTAAGTCGCTCTGGATAAAAGCATCTGCTAAATGACTAAATGTAAATATAAATGATCAATGTTGAAAACAATTGTTAAGCTGCTGCTTAATATCTTTGTGTAAATCATTATAGATTTGTTTTTCTCAGGATTTTTGATGAATAGAAGGTTCATAAGAACAGCATTGGTTTGAAATCTTTTGTAATATTGTGCCTTTTTCTGTCACTTATGATCAATTTAAAGCTTCCAAGCTGAATAAAAGTATTACATTTTAATTATTCAATGAAACTTTTGAATTGAAATGTATCTTAAGTTTTTAATTTATGGAAATTGATATTACGTCCTTTCTAGTTCAAATTCAATGCAAAACAATCACATTTTTCGATTCTATTTTCTTCTCTCAACCCTGCCACAATTGCAATCTTCAAATCAACTTATATAAAAAGTTCCCTCTGAAATAAAATAGATTGCCATCTGCTTTCCGCAATGTTGATTACATGAAGTGCAGCACAATGTTTGATAAGAGTAATTCCTATAGAAAAAATAGTCATATTTGTTCTGAAAGGAATTGCAGTTATTTAATTTAATACATAACACACAGCTATTCTAGTGCACTTAATAAAACAGGTGTTTCCATTGCTCAGAAAAGTGGTGCAATTGTTTAGTGTGTTCAGAGATCATGTTCTTTTGAAATAAGCAAGACTGAGGATTAATTCCCTATACATTCTTTGTATTTTAAGCTTCAGAGCTTCCATCTAATTTCTTTGCGGAAGTTTGCATGTGTACATATTTGCTCTGATGCATGCATTGTAGAGGGAAAATCAATCAGCGTCTTAGCCCATCTCCTCTCAGTTAAGACTGTGTAGTTCTCCACGGGGGCCTCATCCTTGCCTGTAAACCCTGTTTAACATCATAATAATTTTAACACTGCTCCTCATTTCAACTCATTGAATATGATAGAATACTAGGGAGGCCAGAGCTTCGATAGAGACAAGCAGATGTCTAGGGAAAGCTCAATAAGAATTTACAGAATTCTCCATCGAATCAAGCTCATTTTATGAACGCTTAGTGTGTTAGGAATGAAGTAAGAGGACATGTACCTAATTTTCTTTTTTTTACTATTTCATTTGTTTCAAAAATGTAATTAATAGTAATTACCCAAGAAAAAATGGAAAACAAGATATTCAGTACAAATATGATCCATTAAAAATATGGTATGACACAGACAGTGATATTATGGCTTCCCTGAGGACTTGCTGTGTTATATTCATCATGCTTCCATGATTATAAAGTAGATCATCCAGCAAGTGGTTATTCAGTTAAGATAAACATCTTTGAATCTCACAGAATTGGCTAGTTGCCGCTCTTGGGAGCGCTATATTTAGTAGCTATTAAATCAGCTATAATTAAGGTAGATTTTAACTGACAGTTTGAACTGTGTTCTCAAGATTTTTTACATTGTTGCATTGCATTGTTTTAAAGCAGTTTTTAATAGTATTTGTAATTTTTTTAACTCTGAAAAATCTTCACTGGAGTAAAACATGACAACTGGCCCTGGTCATCTCCACTGATGTGATGCTCAAATCAAAATGAGCCGTTGAGAATATTGTGGATGAAAAAAAATTCCAAAAACAGATGACCAACAAATAACTTGGATTAAGCTAAAAGAAGAATGATTTTTCTGTGGTTTTCTAGTTTCCCTCCCTGAATCATTCACTGTGTCTGTTGAAGAGGCTTGTTTAGGACCTGCACCGTTCCCTCGGCATACCTCGGCCAGCTGGCACAGACTAGAGATGGTCATGAAATAGTCTACCATAAAGTCTGTTAGTTTAAGATTTAACGTACTGGCATGAAGACAGAACTGCAGAAAGCCAAGACGATCCCTAAGAGACAATACATACTCTGAAAAATGTGAAAGCATGCCAGTTTATAAAGAAACCATAATGTCATCAAATCGTATTAGGTGCAATGAAAAGCACAATAAACCCTCAGAATAGAATCCAAGTGTTAGTATAAGATTCTACTTTCAAACATTGCAATTTGTATTAGATTGTAGCAGTTCACTAAATACCTGCGTTCAAATTCAGTCAATAACAATGATCAAATGGTCTCAATTTGTCTAATAATGATAAGCAGGAAGATGAAATGGGTAAGGCAATTTATGTCATTTTCGGTTATGTGGCTGTTACGCACATCATGTGTTAATGCTCTCAATAATAGGCAGCAGTTTTCCGTAAGCTGGTTCATGTAATGAAGTGTCATTAGTTTATCCCATCTGCCAGTGCATTTTTGCCATCCAAGTGTGAAAAACTCAAAATAGCAGGTACAAATTACTTCCCGTTGCTTTTGGCTAAATCAGTCTCGTTTCCAGTGAGCTGGAAGCCCCCCCCCCCCCCCCCCCCCCTTACCTTACTATGCCTGTGGGCCCTGAGAAAGCACATCCCATAATCTTGTTGGCTTGTCTCCAGCAGGCTGTCCCATATTCTACAGGAGCTGTTTTCAATTCTACGAACGCAGAGTTTTTGAATTAACTCTTGCTACTAACTCTTGACTCTTTGATGTTTAAGATCAATCGCCATTGTCGTTTCTTAAACAGCCCTTTTCTGAGAAGTTCTGTGCATCTGAAACTGCTAATGACTGTTGGATTGTTTGAATTTTAAAGTATATCCGTAAATTGACATGAAAATACTTAAGAACCAGCTGTTAAACATATGTCCATAGTTGAGTCTTATATATGTCCATTGAGTCTAAATTTGTTGTGTTTGGTTGGATTCTTGGCTTTTTTCCATGTGTAGACTCTTATATTGATGCAGTATGTTTGAGGTCACTGGAAGAGTAACTGGAAAATTTGTTTTGTCACATTTTGCATACATTTTTCCAATTCCAAGTTTAGGATTTTGAATATTGTTTTATTTTTAACTGTATTTTATAAGCTGAAAATAATATTGTAGCTTGTTTAAAGGCAAATTCCATAGTAACAACTTTAATGAACTGTATTTTTGTCCTATGCAGAAACCTACATACACACATTAATGGTTTCTTTACCCATACTACACAATCTGTATAATGAAATACATTCAAAAGCAAGTAATTATTAGTTATTTGTTTCTGGCTGGAGTCAGTTGTACAGCTTCTATGTAAAAACTATTTCCTGGCTTCCACCTATGCTTGTTCAACTCATTGTAAAGGGTTAAGGACTCTTCAGAGTGACACGTGGATCTTTTTCCTAGTTTTGGTATGGCATACTTCACACATGCCTTTCTCTGCTTTGTTGAAACATGTTCTGCCTCCAATCAGTGTCTGGATACAAAGGAAATGACTTGTCAGGACATAACTTTTCTAACTGGGCTACACAAAGCAGTGTCACAGTAAATAGACTGCTATTTAAGTATAGTTGCATTTTCATGGACTATAATTATAATATTCTCTAAGGCTAGCAGCCCAGGACATATATGAATAGTCTGACTTGAAACTTTATTTGGGTCAAAAGGGTGTTGAAAACCTTTGATAATCTGTTTGATTATATATATTGATATACATAGCCTTGCAAAGACTAAATCTGTTAGATTTCAGCAGTTGGGACTTTCTGAGCAGGAATAATGTCAAGACATTTCCCACAAAGGAAATGTAAATTTGAAAGGCTAATTCACTTATAAATGAAAACCTGTCATCATTTACGTACATTCATGTCATTCATGTCAAAATTTCTTTAATCTTGGAACACAGAAAGATATTTTGGAAATTGTTTTGAATGTTTTTAAGTGAATATTTAACTCAAAATTATTTTGGAAACATGTATGCCCACAAAGATTTGTCTAGATTAACCAAGATTCAATTCAATATCTAAAAATTCAATATACTCATTAAAAAACCTCTACATTTCTATATTAAGTAAGCTATATAGGTTCCGCAGGGTTTGGGGCAAGAGGTTTGAGTTCTAATGGCTATATGTAAATGTCAGGTTGTTTGAAAATAAATAAAGATATTGTTGGAAAAAAAAAAAAAAAAAAAAAGTAAGCTATATAACTAAATTATGCAAATAGCAAATTGTATATGTAATTTGTATTTTGGTAATGTTTTAAACAATTTTTGTTTTTATCAGTGTACAATGAAAGCCAAAACAGTTTGGGAATTTTGGAAGACAATCTGTATAAACAGACAAAGCTATAGTGACCACATAATAAAACAGTTACTCACAGTTGTGTGGTGTGATATTAATTTTGGATCCAATATAGTTGACACCGCATCGACTTTTAGTTTCAATATTTCTGACAATCCTGTGTCGAATTGTGCTTTTTGTTTTAAAAAGAATCCGCTGTAAAATGAAGTAATCAAAGGACTAAGTTCTTATTGACACAGTCAGGATCTTCATTAAAAGTTAATTTCATCCACTCGTCTCTAATATTGAAATCAGAAGGAAGGCGAAGAAAAAATAATTTTTTTTTTTTTACAATTTGGCAATGAATAGCATTTTCTTAATTTCAAAGACATCTTTATCATTTGGTTTCTGGGTAGACCTGCATTTGCCTTTCTTTTTATTTACCCACAACATGTATGAATTGGTGGGCGTGGCTAAACAGGCAGTGATGTAGAAGCAGGAGTTGATGATCTTCTGCGGAGGCGGGGTTTAGCCACACTATTTAGTCATAAAGTGACACATTCCTCAACCTGTCGTTTTGGCAGATTGGCTTTAATATAAGCTGTTTTCTAGACTAATACTAAAAGTTTTGAGTTCTGAAACAGACAGGTTGTTTTTATAGTATAATGACTTCTAAAGCTATTTCGAATTTTGGGGAATTTTGATTTTTCAGTTCATGTCCATTTAATATTCAAGAATGATTTTGCAAACCTCTTGAATTAATGACAGTGGATAATTAGTAATTGGTTAAAATGATAATATATGTAATGTCAAGGTATTGATATTTTATATTTAAAACAAACAAAACATAACAAAAGAGCCTTTCTACTGGAGTTCTGGACAGAAAACATGGACAGAAAACCTCGGACACTTGGCTCTCCATTAAACAGACATCAAATAGCTCTGGGCAGAATTCAGCTGCGGCCAGCACAACACTCTCCAGAATAACACTAGAGCATGTTATATCTGCGCCAGCACAAACCAAATAGTTTGTATTGGATTATGTGAAAGAGCTTGTGAGTGTACAATAGCAATATAAAGGGATGATATACACCCGCTAGTCTTTGGGGTAAAGAAGCAGGCATCCATATGCTATGTGATTCTTCTCTGCAGGTTCCGTAGTGAATGAATAATAGAGAACAAGGGCATGCTTGCTCAGTGAGCGCAACCCCGCCTGTCAGAGTCGTGGATGTGAGGAGAATCATACCCTTGTTTTTCTGGAAAATGTCCTTGTATGTTGTATAAATAGGGGCCATGTTTAGTCCCTGATGCAAAAGAGCCCCCCTGACCAAACCCTCACTGCTAGTGGATTAGAATAAGAGTAACAAATGGCTCTTGTAGAATCTGTTTTCATTGCAGTTGTGGCCACAACACTGGGTCAGGTGATCTGTGGCAGCGATTCCCCCGGGGTACGCGCTTCGCTCTCTTTCATAGAAATTTACTGAAGCAATAAATCTGGTGTGCTTGTGGAGAAAAATTAAAGTGGAGCCTCTCAGGAGGCGGAAGGGAAGTAAGAGAGGGATATAACAATGCCTACAAGTAGAAATCCAGGCTAACCTCTGTGGAGGTTGTGTCAACTTGGAAACAAAGGCTTCTCAACCTGGAGTCATGGCTCAAGGGCTAAAGTCCATTTAGTGGGGAGGGTGGTTCACAATGCCAATCCACTACCTGGGAAGTGGGGTATTACTTTTCCCGGTACGTTTAAGGTACATTTCTCCACCCTTGGTGAGAATACAAATACAGTTCTTGTGTGATAAGATGAATGATTACAGGACCTGAGGCTGAATATATATATTATTTTCAACATGCTTATATTTTAAAATAGTTGTTTTCTAGTTTTAATGTTAAAACTCCCTTTTAATTTTTGAGTTTGCATTTGGATTCCTAGTATAGTGTTTTAATAAACCTGGTTTTGTACACTATGTTTTGGTGCCTCTATTGCAAATTGCTCCTGTTGCTTTGGATATGCTAAATGAAGTCTATGCTATGCATGTAGGTTAATTGTACTGGCCACAGGAAGTTGATTGGAATGAAAGGAAGAGGATTTTTTTGTTGTTGTTACAATTCTGGTAAATAAATCTATTTGTCTATTGCTCTATGTATCATTCTGTCGACCTGTCATTTACTCATTCTGTGTATTGTTTTATCTGTTGTTCTATGCTTTTATCCATCCATCCGTCATATCGTATATTTCCTTTGTTTGTTCATCCAATTTATAGTTTCTTTGTTCTATAATGTTTATTAATTTTATTTGTTCATCTTTTTATTTGTTTATGTTCACTTGTTTATTTGTTTTTGTTTATTCATTCATTTATATGTTCACTTGTTCATTCATTAATTTTTTCATTTGTTCATGTTTGTTTGTTCATTTGTTCATCCGTTTATTCATTTGTTTACTTGCTTTTTCATTTGTTTTTTCATTCTTATGTTCGTTTGTCTGTTAGTTTGTTTATTTGTTTGTTGGAATGAATGAATGATGCATATGTTCAGTTGTTCACTTGTCTGTTTTTTCACTCATTTGTTTGTTCGTTTTTTTGTTAGTTTTTTGTTCATTTGTCTGTTTGTTCAGTTGTTTTTGTTTAATTAATTAATTCATTCATTTTTGCAATTTTTTATCATTTGTTTGTTCAATTACTTTTTTCTGTTTAAATAGCAGCTATGTGAGTTTCTTTTAATTTCATTTAATTTCAGTTCTTATTCCTTAAAGGGGTCATATGGTGAAATGAAATGTGTTTATGTGGTTTAAGATTCAAAACACACATTATTTTCCACATACTGTACATTGTTTCTCCTCTATGCCCCGCCTTTCTGAAACTCATTGATTTTTACAAATCTCATCTGTCTGAAAAGCGAGGTGTGCTCTTATGGGCCAGTTGTCTAGTGCTTTCTGATTGGATATACTGTCTTCTCATGTGTTGCATTGCGTCGTGCTGCGTAAACACAAAACCATGTCTGCATTTGTGATCGGAGAAACAACAAACAACAAGCGCTACTCTACACCAAAAGTTCTCAATTCCAGTGCTCGCGCCCCCCAGCTCTGCAAATTTTGCATGGCTCTCATTGTTAGCACCTAATTCAGATAATCATCTCGATAGAAGCGAGCTCAGTGCATGAACTGTGTTCCCATTGACATGGTCCCTACACAGTGTTCATTGCTGCCTACTCCCTGAGCAGGGGAAATCTGTTGAAGTTTACCTCACTTTGAAACATTAATTCACAGATTTGCACTGTGCAAAGTCTTCACACACAGGCAAGTGAGACATCATATAGGCTACCTCTGTAAATAAATAAAATTTTGCACACTTCAATACACTTTGAACGGAACATATATGTTCACTTCGAACTGTAATTATGGCGGAATATCCTGTAATGTCCACTTCACAGAGCACTTCCGTTCAAATAGAACAAACGTCTGAAGCCATAAGAGAAATGTGCCGAGCAGGGGGGCATGAGGACTGGAATTGAGAACTGCTGCTCTACACTGCTCAAAACTCAAAGTCATGCTTCCTTTCTTTGCGTGAATATTTTGGCATCGTTATGCAAATCTTCCCACATTGTGATGTAGACATGTGAGGGCATATTTAAGTGAAGTGACATACAGCCAAGCATGGTTGCCCATACTCAGAATCCGTGCTCTGCATTTAACCCATCCAAAGTGCGCACACACACACACAGCAGTGAACACACACACTGTGAACAGTTAGGGGTTCAGTGCCTTGTTCAAGGGTACCTCAGCTGTGGTATTGCTGGCCCAAGACTCAAACCCACAACCTTAGGGTTAGGAGTCAAACTCTCTAACCATAAGGCCACAGCTTCCCCAAACGAGGCGTTTTATGAGGGCTTGGACAAGTCTTAACTTTTATAAAGAATATCTCTTTGGATTTGAGACTTTAGTCTTTGCAACTTTAGGGATCTTATCTATTCACAAACAGCTTTTAACACTCCACAGAGAAAGGAAAACTAAATAAATTAAAATGTAATATTTAGTTGCATTTCTGTATCCTGTTTTTCAGGAATTTAAACTGTCAGGTTAAGCATAATCAGAGTAAGAGAAATGATATATTAATTATTTTTTAGTTATGTAGCCCAAAAAAAAAAAAAAAAAAAAAAAAAAAAACCTAAATGCTACAATGCAGCTGTTGGTCAAATAATTTCATTAGCACATATGCTATCAATGAATGCAATAATGAAGCCACAATCTGTTATGATTCCTTTCAAGTAGCATCTGGTTTTGTATCACATTGCACCCACTGTTTAAAGCCTTGTTGAGTGCTGTCTGTTTGTTTTTCTTCTTCCAGTGTTTTTCTTTTTGGTTTGCCACATTTCCTCTTATTGACACAGGGGGGTGTGGAGTGAGGGAATGGTGCAGTAATAGCCGCTGAATGCACTGGCTGTGCGGCTCCTACCACAGTACCCACACATTCCAGGGATTACTCTCATTACCAGCCATTCTCTCAATGGGGAACAGAGTGGCCTAATGAAAAATTCAAATGGTTGAGGGGGATCAAGCTTACCATTAATGAATTAAATTTTCAAAATGTTTGTGGTGCTTATCTTTGAGTATGTGTAAGCATTAAAGAAACTGATTAAGAGTGCGCAATGATTATCAGCCTTATAAAATAACATTTCAGAGCCATTTGTGATGAATTCTAGCATGCTCATAATAATTTAATCAGTAATTGATTTAAAGCCTGTGCAAATGTACTTTGTCCTGAGATCTCAAGGGATGGTGAGATGGTGGACTCTGCAAGACCAGTCATTTATTGCAGTAGGACTATTGCTTTTACAAATCCACATGGTTCATGTTCATGATAAATCTCTAACAATCTCTAAATAAGATAACACAAAACTGTGACTACAGTAAAGACAATATGAATAAATGTATAAATGCCTTAAAAATAAACATCACAAAATATATTCAAAAGCATGCGCCTGGTTTCAAATAAATGTTTGCAGTAAAAATAAGCTCATCATGAACAGGCTACAAATACACAGTCGGAGTACATTGAATGGGCATTGCTTAGCTTGAATCTGGGACTTGTAATAGCCCATAGTCCAATGTTAGGTCTGCCTGTACATCCTGAGCAAATGATATACTAATGGGGTTTCTTGCTGAAATCTATTAACCTTGAGTCCACCAATAAATTTCATGCAGTTTGGCTAAATGATGACTGTAGAGAATTGCACCATGTAACCAGTAGGTATGAAGCTGTCATTAGATCAAGGATGATGTGATGATGACCCCTCCTATTCAAACAAGTTTATAATCCGATTGCTTGGATTAGATCTACATGTGATCAAGGATTAAATATCATAACAAAGGTATGTGTAAAACAATGGTTTCTGAGTCACTCTGCAATTCTGAAACCAATTTTATGTCTCAAAATTCATTTTCAGTGATGGAATAAGATTTGTAACCTCTGTTTAAATGAGGGTGTGAAATGCTATTTCATGCATACTGAGTTTTTTACACTGTTGAAGAGTTGGATTCCCATGCTAAACATGGACAAAGTTTCAAAAATACTCCTTCCGGTTTGTCACAAGTTTCTGAAAGTTTTTTTCGAGTATGGCTCTGTGTGACGTTAGATGGAGCGGAATTTCCTTATATGGGTCCTGAGGGCATGTCTGCCGGAAGAGCGCGCGCTCCCGTATAGCAGAGCAGAGAGAGGCTGTGCACAGACAATCACTGATCAGAGCGAGAGCGTAGCGAAATGTCACAAAAGGAGTGTGTTTTTGGTTGCCAGGGCAAGACAACCCTGCACAGATTACCAAAGAAAAAACAGCATTAAAGGACGGAACAGTGGATGGAATTAAATTTTTACAGAGCATCAACGGAGTCTGCATTTCGAAGATGCTTGTTTTACAAACAAGGCCCAGTTTGATGACGGATTTGCATATCGTTTATTTCTTAAGGATGATGCAATCCCAACGAAAAAGGGTCACGGTCGTGTGTTGGAACCGCAGGCGGTGAGTAAAACTGCTTAAAATATCTCTGCCTCCTTGTTAGTGCGTCCGCCTCCCATGCCAGAGACCCAGGTTCGAGCCCCGCTCGGAGCGAGTCGTTGCTGCTGCTGTTCTCGTTCAGTTTCAGCCTCGGGATCTGATTCTGGATCATAAATAAACGGCTGAATCTGACTGTTACCCATGGTTTGTTTTGGATGATGGTTTTTTCCTCAAGGTAATGTCACAGCTTCCAAACACTCTCAACGCAAAAGCCTATTCGCGCTCGTGATTCTTTAGCTCCTCCCACACGTCACGCCTCCAGTCGGTCGTGTTTTTCCGAGAAAAATCGGTACAGACTATCTTTCTCTTATGAATATAATAAAACTAAAGACTTTTTGGAGTTATGAAGGATGCAGTACTACTCTATAGGTACTCAAGATTAACAGGATATTGAGTGAAAACGAGCATTTCATCCCCCCTTTAAGGAAGTTGCCTGTGGGTAACAAAGCCACATTAGTTACTTAGCAACCACATGATGCAAATACTGTATGATGGCATTAAAATGGTTAATGGAGGACTTGACAAATAACATGCTTCTAGTTTTGTCACAACAATACCTGGTGGTCAGTTTAAAACCTGCTTCTTTCATCATACAAAATATTACATTTATTGTGTGTGTGTGTGTGTTAAAAAGATTAATCTTTGAATTTTCAATTTTATATATATATATATATATATATATATATATATATATATATATATATATATATATATATATATATATATATATATAGTAACCGTTAAGTAAACAGTTCATGATGCACTACTTATAAAATATATTGTGGTAATTTTTTTTTTTTTTTACATATTTATTATGATGTCATCAGTAAAAGCATGTATTGTCTCCTACATTTACTATAAATAAATAAATAAATATGTATATATATATATATATATATATATATATATATATATATATATATATATATATATGTGTGTGTGTGTGTGTGTGTGTGTGTGTGTGTATATAAAGATTCATTTTTATTTAATTCATAAACACAATGTTGCTTTTAGGTAATAAACTATTAAAAAATACTGTCCCAGAATTTTTTTTTGAAAAAAAGTTTTAAATATGTTGTTTGATTTTAGTGAATTATTGCCATTATAATCTTTGCAATATTGGGTTAAAACTGCCTACACTGAGCTTTAGTGATTTTGCCTTTATACTAGTCAGAGTTATTTTTCTCTCAGCTTGACCTTAAAAATTTTATAGCAGGCAATTTTGGAATGAGATGATTGATATTGTTTTTGTCTCCACGAAAACAAACTCTGTTGCAGAAACTGTGCAGAGAAAAGATTTTTTTCAAAAACCTTGATAAGATATAACTGCTCTGATAGCTCATCACATCTGATGGATTTGTTATTGCTACAAACTTATGTTATTAATAAACTCCTGTCGCTCTAAGGAACCATATCACCAAGAAATTCCAGGCATAATTAATTCTTCAAAAGAGTCTGATTGATAATAAAAACAAATATAAACATGCACCCAGCAGACAGGAGCACTTCAACAATCAATTTCGTGATGTAAGGGAGCATTTCCAGCCTCCTCCAGCTGCCTGTGTGGAAAGACAAGTCAATTGTGCTGTGCTTGACAATACTCATGAAATGGTTAGCTGGATTTCAATCGATGGCAAAGATTACCCAGTCATTTCACTGTCACTAGGGAAATGGTGGAGACTGAAAAGGGAAGTCAACTATCTTCTGCTCTCTTCCAAAAATCATCCTGCCCATGTCCAATGACATATTCTGCTGGTTTATTCAATCCTTGAGTGGAAATAATTTAATGCCAAGTAGAAGTACAGTCAGTGTGAATTACTGAATTACTGTAAATTACTGCAAACCAAATTTGTTTCCATAATATTACATAATCACGAGTATACAGGATACTCCAAGAGGCAGAATTTACATACTTCTTCATACTGTGCAGATATAAATCCACGACAACATTTTAAAATGTTTAAATCTCTAGTTGTTACTTAATTTCAAAGACATCTTTATCATTTGGTTTCTGGGTAGACCTGCATTTGCCTTTCTTTTTATTTACCCCACAACATGTATGAATTGGTGGGCGTGGCTAAACAGGCAGTGATGTAGAAGCAGGAGTTGATGATCTTCTGCGGAGGCGGGGTTTAGCCACACTATTTAGTCATAAAGTGACACATTCCTCAACCTGTCGTTTTGGCAGATTGGCTTTAATATAAGCTGTTTTCTAGACTAATACTAAAAGTTTTGAGTTCTGAAACAGACAGGTTGTTTTTATAGTATAATGACTTCTAAAGCTATTTCGAATTTTGGGGAATTTTGATTTTTCAGTTCATGTCCATTTAATATTCAAGAATGATTTTGCAAACCTCTTGAATTAATGACAGTGGATAATTAGTAATTGGTTAAAATGATAATATATGTAATGTCAAGGTATTGATATTTTATATTTAAAACAAACAAAACATAACAAAAGAGCCTTTCTACTGGAGTTCTGGACAGAAAACATGGACAGAAAACCTCGGACACTTGGCTCTCCATTAAACAGACATCAAATAGCTCTGGGCAGAATTCAGCTGCGGCCAGCACAACACTCTCCAGAATAACACTAGAGCATGTTATAATCTGCGCCAGCACAAACCAAATAGTTTGTATTGGATTATGTGAAAAGAGCTTGTGAGTGTACAATAGCAATATAAAGGGATGATATACACCCGCTAGTCTTTGGGGTAAAGAAGCAGGCATCCATATGCTATGTGATTCTTCTCTGCAGGTTCCGTAGTGAATGAATAATAGAGAACAAGGGCATGCTTGCTCAGTGAGCGCAACCCCGCCTGTCAGAGTCGTGGATGTGAGGAGAATCATACCCTTGTTTTTCTGGAAAATGTCCTTGTATGTTGTATAAATAGGGGCCATGTTTAGTCCCTGATGCAAAAGAGCCCCCCTGACCAAACCCTCACTGCTAGTGGATTAGAATAAGAGTAACAAATGGCTCTTGTAGAATCTGTTTTCATTGCAGTTGTGGCCACAACACTGGGTCAGGTGATCTGTGGCAGCGATTCCCCCGGGGTACGCGCTTCGCTCTCTTTCATAGAAATTTACTGAAGCAATAAATCTGGTGTGCTTGTGGAGAAAAATTAAAGTGGAGCCTCTCAGGAGGCGGAAGGGAAGTAAGAGAGGGATATAACAATGCCTACAAGTAGAAATCCAGGCTAACCTCTGTGGAGGTTGTGTCAACTTGGAAACAAAGGCTTCTCAACCTGGAGTCATGGCTCAAGGGCTAAAGTCCATTTAGTGGGGAGGGTGGTTCACAATGCCAATCCACTACCTGGGAAGTGGGGTATTACTTTTCCCGGTACGTTTAAGGTACATTTCTCCACCCTTGGTGAGAATACAAATACAGTTCTTGTGTGATAAGATGAATGATTACAGGACCTGAGGCTGAATATATATATTATTTTCAACATGCTTATATTTTAAAAATAGTTGTTTTCTAGTTTTAATGTTAAAACTCCCTTTTAATTTTTGAGTTTGCATTTGGATTCCTAGTATAGTGTTTTAATAAACCTGGTTTTGTACACTATGTTTTGGTGCCTCTATTGCAAATTGCTCCTGTTGCTTTGGATATGCTAAATGAAGTCTATGCTATGCATGTAGGTTAATTGTACTGGCCACAGGAAGTTGATTGGAATGAAAGGAAGAGGATTTTTTTGTTGTTGTTACAATTCTGGTAAATAAATCTATTTGTCTATTGCTCTATGTATCATTCTGTCGACCTGTCATTTACTCATTCTGTGTATTGTTTTATCTGTTGTTCTATGCTTTTATCCATCCATCCGTCATATCGTATATTTCCTTTGTTTGTTCATCCAATTTATAGTTTCTTTGTTCTATAATGTTTATTAATTTTTATTTGTTCATCTTTTTATTTGTTTATGTTCACTTGTTTATTTGTTTTTGTTTATTCATTCATTTATATGTTCACTTGTTCATTCATTAATTTTTTCATTTGTTCATGTTTGTTTGTTCATTTGTTCATCCGTTTATTCATTTGTTTACTTGCTTTTTCATTTGTTTTTTCATTCTTATGTTCGTTTGTCTGTTAGTTTGTTTATTTGTTTGTTGGAATGAATGAATGATGCATATGTTCAGTTGTTCACTTGTCTGTTTTTTCACTCATTTGTTTGTTCGTTTTTTTGTTAGTTTTTTGTTCATTTGTCTGTTTGTTCAGTTGTTTTTGTTTAATTAATTAATTCATTCATTTTTGCAATTTTTTATCATTTGTTTGTTCAATTACTTTTTTCTGTTTAAATAGCAGCTATGTGAGTTTCTTTTAATTTCATTTAATTTCAGTTCTTATTCCTTAAAGGGGTCATATGGTGAAATGAAATGTGTTTATGTGGTTTAAGATTCAAAACACACATTATTTTCCACATACTGTACATTGTTTCTCCTCTATGCCCCGCCTTTCTGAAACTCATTGATTTTTACAAATCTCATCTGTCTGAAAAGCGAGGTGTGCTCTTATGGGCCAGTTGTCTAGTGCTTTCTGATTGGATATACTGTCTTCTCATGTGTTGCATTGCGTCGTGCTGCGTAAACACAAAACCATGTCTGCATTTGTGATCGGAGAAAACAACAAACAACAAGCGCTACTCTACACCAAAAGTTCTCAATTCCAGTGCTCGCGCCCCCCAGCTCTGCAAATTTTGCATGGCTCTCATTGTTAGCACCTAATTCAGATAATCATCTCGATAGAAGCGAGCTCAGTGCATGAACTGTGTTCCCATTGACATGGTCCCTACACAGTGTTCATTGCTGCCTACTCCCTGAGCAGGGGAAATCTGTTGAAGTTTACCTCACTTTGAAACATTAATTCACAGATTTGCACTGTGCAAAGTCTTCACACACAGGCAAGTGAGACATCATATAGGCTACCTCTGTAAATAAATAAAATTTTGCACACTTCAATACACTTTGAACGGAACATATATGTTCACTTCGAACTGTAATTATGGCGGAATATCCTGTAATGTCCACTTCACAGAGCACCTTCCGTTTCAAATAGAACAAACGTCTGAAGCCATAAGAGAAATGTGCCGAGCAGGGGGGGCATGAGGACTGGAATTGAGAACTGCTGCTCTACACTGCTCAAAACTCAAAGTCATGCTTCCTTTCTTTGCGTGAATATTTTGGCATCGTTATGCAAATCTTCCCACATTGTGATGTAGACATGTGAGGGCATATTTAAGTGAAGTGACATACAGCCAAGCATGGTTGCCCATACTCAGAATCCGTGCTCTGCATTTAACCCATCCAAAGTGCGCACACACACACACAGCAGTGAACACACACACTGTGAACAGTTAGGGGTTCAGTGCCTTGTTCAAGGGTACCTCAGCTGTGGTATTGCTGGCCCAAGACTCAAACCCACAACCTTAGGGTTAGGAGTCAAACTCTCTAACCATAAGGCCACAGATTCCCCAAACGAGGCGTTTTATGAGGGCTTGGACAAGTCTTAACTTTTATAAAGAATATCTCTTTGGATTTGAGACTTTAGTCTTTGCAACTTTAGGGATCTTATCTATTCACAAACAGCTTTTAACACTCCACAGAGAAAGGAAAACTAAATAAATTAAAATGTATATTTAGTTGCATTTCTGTATCCTGTTTTTCAGGAATTTAAACTGTCAGGTTAAGCATAATCAGAGTAAGAGAAATGATATATTAATTATTTTTTAGTTATGTAGCCCAAAAAAAAAAAAAAAAAAAAAAAAAAAAACCTAAATGCTACAATGCAGCTGTTGGTCAAATAATTTCATTAGCACATATGCTATCAATGAATGCAATAATGAAGCCACAATCTGTTATGATTCCTTTCAAGTAGCATCTGGTTTTGTATCACATTGCACCCACTGTTTAAAAGCCTTGTTGAGTGCTGTCTGTTTGTTTTTCTTCTTCCAGTGTTTTTCTTTTTGGTTTGCCACATTTCCTCTTATTGACACAGGGGGGTGTGGAGTGAGGGAATGGTGCAGTAATAGCCGCTGAATGCACTGGCTGTGCGGCTCCTACCACAGTACCCACACATTCCAGGGATTACTCTCATTACCAGCCATTCTCTCAATGGGGAACAGAGTGGCCTAATGAAAAATTCAAATGGTTGAGGGGGATCAAGCTTACCATTAATGAATTAAATTTTCAAAATGTTTGTGGTGCTTATCTTTGAGTATGTGTAAGCATTAAAGAAACTGATTAAGAGTGCGCAATGATTATCAGCCTTATAAAATAACATTTCAGAGCCATTTGTGATGAATTCTAGCATGCTCATAATAATTTAATCAGTAATTGATTTAAAGCCTGTGCAAATGTACTTTGTCCTGAGATCTCAAGGGATGGTGAGATGGTGGACTCTGCAAGACCAGTCATTTATTGCAGTAGGACTATTGCTTTTACAAATCCACATGGTTCATGTTCATGATAAATCTCTAACAATCTCTAAATAAGATAACACAAAACTGTGACTACAGTAAAGACAATATGAATAAATGTATAAATGCCTTAAAAATAAACATCACAAAATATATTCAAAAGCATGCGCCTGGTTTCAAATAAATGTTTGCAGTAAAAATAAGCTCATCATGAACAGGCTACAAATACACAGTCGGAGTACATTGAATGGGCATTGCTTAGCTTGAATCTGGGACTTGTAATAGCCCATAGTCCAATGTTAGGTCTGCCTGTACATCCTGAGCAAATGATATACTAATGGGGTTTCTTGCTGAAATCTATTAACCTTGAGTCCACCAATAAATTTCATGCAGTTTGGCTAAATGATGACTGTAGAGAATTGCACCATGTAACCAGTAGGTATGAAGCTGTCATTAGATCAAGGATGATGTGATGATGACCCCTCCTATTCAAACAAGTTTATAATCCGATTGCTTGGATTAGATCTACATGTGATCAAGGATTAAATATCATAACAAAGGTATGTGTAAAACAATGGTTTCTGAGTCACTCTGCAATTCTGAAACCAATTTTATGTCTCAAAATTCATTTTCAGTGATGGAATAAGATTTGTAACCTCTGTTTAAATGAGGTGTGAAATGCTATTTCATGCATACTGAGTTTTTTACACTGTTGAAGAGTTGGATTCCCATGCTAAACATGGACAAAGTTTCAAAAATACTCCTTCCGGTTTGTCACAAGTTTCTGAAAGTTTTTTTCGAGTATGGCTCTGTGTGACGTTAGATGGAGCGGAATTTCCTTATATGGGTCCTGAGGGCATGTCTGCCGGAAGAGCGCGCGCTCCCGTATAGCAGAGCAGAGAGAGGCTGTGCACAGACAATCACTGATCAGAGCGAGAGCGTAGCGAAATGTCACAAAAGGAGTGTGTTTTTGGTTGCCAGGGCAAGACAACCCTGCACAGATTACCAAAGAAAAAACAGCATTAAAGGACGGAACAGTGGATGGAATTAAATTTTTACAGAGCATCAACCGGAGTCTGCATTTCGAAGATGCTTGTTTTACAAACAAGGCCCAGTTTGATGACGGATTTGCATATCGTTTATTTCTTAAGGATGATGCAATCCCAACGAAAAAGGGTCACGGTCGTGTGTTGGAACCGCAGGCGGTGAGTAAAACTGCTTAAAATATCTCTGCCTCCTTGTTAGTGCGTCCGCCTCCCTTGCCAGAGACCCAGGTTCGAGCCCCGCTCGGAGCGAGTCGTTGCTGCTGCTGTTCTCGTTCAGTTTCAGCCTCGGGATCTGATTCTGGATCATAAATAAACGGCTGAATCTGACTGTTACCCATGG
The DNA here is from genome assembly GCF_023724105.1 of Carassius gibelio. Lineage (NCBI taxonomy): Eukaryota > Metazoa > Chordata > Actinopteri > Cypriniformes > Cyprinidae > Carassius > Carassius gibelio. The sequence goes on along the minus strand of NC_068380.1, from coordinate 25,703,139 downwards.
TTTGTTTTGGATGATGGTTTTTTCCTCAAGGTAATGTCACAGCTTCCAAACACTCTCAACGCAAAAGCCTATTCGCGCTCGTGATTCTTTAGCTCCTCCCACACGTCACGCCTCCAGTCGGTCGTGTTTTTCCGAGAAAAATCGGTACAGACTATCTTTCTCTTATGAATATAATAAAACTAAAGACTTTTTGGAGTTATGAAGGATGCAGTACTACTCTATAGGTACTCAAGATTAACAGGATATTGAGTGAAAACGAGCATTTCATCCCCCCTTTAAGGAAGTTGCCTGTGGGTAACAAAGCCACATTAGTTACTTAGCAACCACATGATGCAAATACTGTATGATGGCATTAAAATGGTTAATGGAGGACTTGACAAATAACATGCTTCTAGTTTTGTCACAACAATACCTGGTGGTCAGTTTAAAACCTGCTTCTTTCATCATACAAAATATTACATTTATTGTGTGTGTGTGTGTGTTAAAAAGATTAATCTTTGAATTTTCAATTTTATATATATATATATATATATATATATATATATACTATATTATATATATATATATATATATATATATATATATATATATATATATAATATAATATATATATATATATATATAGTAACCGTTAAGTAAACAGTTCATGATGCACTACTTATAAAATATATTGTGGTAATTTTTTTTTTTTTTTACATATTTATTATGATGTCATCAGTAAAAGCATGTATTGTCTCCTACATTTACTATAAATAAATAAATAAATATGTATATATATATATATATATATATATATATATATATATATATATATATATATATATGTGTGTGTGTGTGTGTGTGTGTGTGTGTGTGTATATAAAGATTCATTTTTATTTAATTCATAAACACAATGTTGCTTTTAGGTAATAAACTATTAAAAAATACTGTCCCAGAATTTTTTTTTGAAAAAAAGTTTTAAATATGTTGTTTGATTTTAGTGAATTATTGCCATTATAATCTTTGCAATATTGGGTTAAAACTGCCTACACTGAGCTTTAGTGATTTTGCCTTTATACTAGTCAGAGTTATTTTTCTCTCAGCTTGACCTTAAAAATTTTATAGCAGGCAATTTTGGAATGAGATGATTGATATTGTTTTTGTCTCCACGAAAACAAACTCTGTTGCAGAAACTGTGCAGAGAAAAGATTTTTTTCAAAAACCTTGATAAGATATAACTGCTCTGATAGCTCATCACATCTGATGGATTTGTTATTGCTACAAACTTATGTTATTAATAAACTCCTGTCGCTCTAAGGAACCATATCACCAAGAAATTCCAGGCATAATTAATTCTTCAAAAGAGTCTGATTGATAATAAAAACAAATATAAACATGCACCCAGCAGACAGGAGCACTTCAACAATCAATTTCGTGATGTAAGGGAGCATTTCCAGCCTCCTCCAGCTGCCTGTGTGGAAAGACAAGTCAATTGTGCTGTGCTTGACAATACTCATGAAATGGTTAGCTGGATTTCAATCGATGGCAAAGATTACCCAGTCATTTCACTGTCACTAGGGAAATGGTGGAGACTGAAAAGGGAAGTCAACTATCTTCTGCTCTCTTCCAAAAATCATCCTGCCCATGTCCAATGACATATTCTGCTGGTTTATTCAATCCTTGAGTGGAAATAATTTAATGCCAAGTAGAAGTACAGTCAGTGTGAATTACTGAATTACTGTAAATTACTGCAAACCAAATTTGTTTCCATAATATTACATAATCACGAGTATACAGGATACTCCAAGAGGCAGAATTTACATACTTCTTCATACTGTGCAGATATAAATCCACGACAACATTTTAAAATGTTTAAATCTCTAGTTGTTACATCTAGTATTTGTAATTATGTCTATTATATCTAGATTTTTTTCAATCTTTCAATTATTTTCCATCTTTATATATGTGTTTTGCTGTTTTTTTTAAAAACTAGTCTAATGAAATGCTTTTTGTTAAGCGTAATTGCAATTTTTTAAACATTGCACTATTTATGATGCTACTTTATGATGTTTTATGATGTTCCTGTGGCTCAGTGGTAGAGCATTGCTGGAGCAGCGCAAAATGTCATGGTTTTGATTCCCAGGTAACACATACTTGTGAGGACGGTTGATTGTATGAGTGGAATATATTCAATTAACTCTGACTACAGGAATTTGCATCTGACCAAAACACATTTGTGTTCATAGTGTAAATTTGAAACAATAAATCTGCCTCCTCCATTGCATCAGGAATGCCCAGTTTCCTTCAAAGTTTCCTGCTTTACATCATTGAGCAGGCTGGAATGGTTTTCCTTATAACACTCAGTAGTAGAGCTTGTGGGTCATTCTTGTGTGGATTCTGTGAGGACACATCAGTAAAAATCAGATGTGAGCCGCCTGAGGCCAGCACCAATATAAGCCAGTCTGAGAGGACACATGGAAGGAGGTCAGAGGTTATTCCTGCTAGATTAATGTCGTAAATTACACTGCATTTTGGACAGATAAATTCAATGAGCTATGCTATCAAAATAGAAATCCCTTTTCCGGTAATTTCATACAGTGAATCATGACATATAGTAAACCGCAAACCAATTCTAGCATGCTCCAGGTGGCTGATGTTCCTTCTTCAAAGCCAACTGTGTGACATTTTGGGACCTGGAGAGGAGATGGAAATTAAAAATGTGAAAGTGGCGGAAATCGAAGCTCAATTTCCTTGGCTTGTGAGACATTTTAAGATTTTTTTTGTATGATATCAAGTATAAAACAGTAAACCTGTGTGCTTTTTAAGTATATTTTGATCGCAAATACTAATAAAATAAAATAAAATCTATGTTAAAAGACTAATCCTATCTAAGATATAAGGGTGAAAGTTTTGTTCAAAGTGTGATTTCCTGTTCTGTTCTGGTGTCGATAGTGGTGCAGAAATGACATGCTTCAGCTTTAATTTTTGAAAAATCATTTCTACTGCTTAAAAACAGCGGTTCCTCTTTAGGGAGACTGAAAGTTCTTCTGCTCCACAGATTTTTGAATGTTACAGTTGTCCAAAACATCTTTTTCAGACCAACTTATCATATGACAGTTTCACTTGAGAGCGCTTGCGAAATGTTTTGCTCCTCTTCAGACAGCATAACACCATCTGTTTGATCTAACAAGCGCTGAGCGAGATCTATGAGCTCATGGAGATAAGCACTGCAACATTCATTGCCCAGTCCTCTGAGACACAATACACAAGACATTCAGAAGGCCAAAACTATTTCCATATGGACCTGAACAAGCAATCTATTGTGGTATTGCTATTAAAATTAAATTGAGAACGGTTTTTGAATTCCAGTTTAATTCCTGAATTGAGGTAGCAAACAAAGGCAGAAAATATAAAGAAATTTAAAGAAATGTAAAGTATTAAAGTACATTACTGCTCAAAACTTTAAAGTCTTGACTATTTTAAAAAGTCTCTTACCAAAGCTGTATATATTAGATTAAAAGTACTTCAACACAATTGAAATATTATCACATTTTAAAATAACTTGACTATTTTCATATATTTTAGAAAGTAATTTATTCCTGTGATGGGAAAGCTGTTTTTTTTTTCAGCAGCCTTTACTCCAGTCTTTAATGTGAATGATCCTTCAGAAATCACGGTGATTTGGTTCTAAAGAAACATACCTTATTATCATGAATGTTGAATGAATGTTTTGCTGCTTAATATTTTTGTGAAAACTGTGATGTTTTTTTTTTCTTTTTCCCCAGGGTTCTTTGATGAACCGAAAGATAAAAAGGACAGCATTTATCTGAAGTAGGTGTTTTTTTTTATATTTTTATGTAACAGCCTATTAACATAATGCATCCTTGCTGAATAGACGTATGAATTTCTTTAAAAAAAATAAAAATAAATAACCTTCCTGACCTCGAGTTTTGACTGGTAGTTCAATCACATTGTGTCATAGTTTTCATGCACCATTTACTTATAATATATTGTAGTACTACTGTGAAAATACAGTGAAAATATGGCAACTAATATTCACGAATAAAATGCAAACACATACTTCTTTTCCTCCTAGTCCATGAACATATTATTCAGCCAGTAATGAAAGAAAAGCAGTGATCAGGTAGTGTCCTTTTTCTCTTTCCTGTTTTCTTCCTCTCTCCCTCTTCCATAGCTGTAATAATTTTTAATTGTACAAAAGTAATCAGCCTATAATAATCATACTAATATTTTGTATTGCACAGATACTGCTCTCATTGTGAAGAATATTTCCAGTTTGTTTTCTGTTCTGCTAGAGCTAAATTGAAATTTCCCTAGAAAAACATTTTTCAGTGACGCTAATGTAGTATGAGCTGTGTGCAAACAGTTCATTTGGCAAAGTAATAGACAGCGTGTACTACAAGGCGGCGAAAGGCACGGAGCGTAAGTGATGTACATGACCCACATTAGTTTAAAGTGTAGATAACGATTCTGTCAACAGTGATGATGATGATAATAAGGTAGTTTAATTACTGTTTCCACTTTGAGTAATATAAAGCAGGTAGTGGTTGAATAGTTATGGTAGAGGGAGACAGATTCTCCGCAGCTGTGCCATGAGACTCTCATTATGGTTGCAAAACTTTTCCTGCCACATATTGTCATACAAGCCCATTTGTCAAGACACTAATTCCCTGAAAATGAGATGTCTATCTCAAGAGGGTGAGAAATGGAAAAGAGAGACAAAAAAAATGAGCACTTTGTACTGTTATGTAAATTCACTTAGAAAACAAGGACATCTGCTGTTTATGAATCAGCATTCTCTCAGAGAGGGGGCTCAGCATTAATAGAATATTTAAACCCCTGTTTTTGGCAGTTGTTGAACCAAATTGGCTAGATTAAAAGATCAACCATTTGATATTCTTCTGCAAACACTGTGTGATCGAATGCGATTATGCGTCTTTGTTTTTATTTATTCATTTATTTATTGTTGTCACTAAGAGATTCTGGAGTTTTTTTCCCCCAGTTTCTCAGTAATTTAGTCATCTCTTCTACATGCATACATTTTCTAGGGGAAAAAATGAATTAAATTGCATAATATGCCAATTGATTAATCATTTTAGTAATACAGAATTACGTATGTTATTGTGGCAGATAAAAAAGAAAAAATACCTGAATAAATTCATCAGAAGTATGTTTTCAGTATATTATGATGCAGTAAAAACATTAATATTGTGAACAGGGCTTAAAGCTCTATGGTACCATGCAGGATCTCCAGCGTGCAGCGTTTGGCTGCGGATAAAAATAATCCTACATTAAAAATAAAATCTTGTTGACTAATATCACTTTCGAGGTCCATGAGTTCGCCTACCAATGGTATGAGAGGAGCACAGCTTTCACTCTCAACCAAACTAACATCACTAGTCAATCAGAATGTTTTGCTCTTATAAACACAAGACGTGCATAATAGTATCCAACTGCAGAGTCGCAGCCCTGATTAATGGAGAAGCGTGACAAAAAAGCTGCAAAGGTGCAATGGTCAAAGATATCCATCTAGCACATATTTACATAGAAAAGCAGCGGAGCTTTGTAAACAGCTCAGAGTAATCATGTCATCTCCATAAGAACAATATGATTTTTGAAAAGGTCCTGTTCACACGAGATCTATTAATGGTAACCTACCGTTAATTTACCAGTAAGGACTGTATGTGTGAAAGGGGCAAAACGCTTCCTCTGTAAATGCTGTGAATTTGAATTGCTTAACGTTCATCTGGAAAAACTGCATTATCTAACTAGATTTGTAACATAAATCATTTATAAACCTTTGCAAGCACAGGGGAATACATCAACCTATGTTTAAATATGCCATTTATTGTACATTGCGATTTAAAAATAAAAGTTTCTGCATGTAGCCAAATATTACAATTTAATGGATTTAAACATTGTTTAATCATGTTGTAAAGTGAAATGTCACCAGGCTATTGGTGTACTCTGCAGATATTTGTTTTAATACATAATGTACTTAAATTGGTCATGTTCATATTATCTATAGGCATATTACATTATGTATTTTGACAGCGTTGTTCAATACAATCATGTAATTTCTTGGTTTTATATTTTATTTGAGCCAATTATTATTGTCTCATCATTAGTTTATATATAAATAGTCATAGTAAAGCCTGGTTTTTACATAGGTCTGTTAGTGTTGCAAAAAAATATCAGATTGCTTAGTTGTTAAAATAATCAGTAGATTTCTTGATAACCAAAATAAACATTAGTTACATCCCTAGATTAGTTAAAATATGTCTAAATACAACTATATTGGTTGTCTGTTTGTAATTAAAAGACTTTCTAGTGAACCAACCAATTAACTGTATTTTTTCTCATCTCGTGAGCTAGGTATATTGTCACACCCCTCGTGTCAATAAGTGTTGATATAGCTCATAATTTTACTAAATGTATGATATATGAAATGTATGATATAGCTTTCATTCTTCAGGTCAACCATATATTCTTTAAAAAGAAAATCAGTTTGAATAAAGAAAGCAATAACTTTGCCATAGCATCCTTTCAAATGTTAAAGTTGCCACATTTTTTTTTTTTTTTTTGCTTTAACCTTTGTGTGAAATATTATTAAAATTTAAAAACTTAGCATTTTAATATATTTAGAATATAATTTATTTTTGTGATGTCAATGCATAATTATCATCAGCTATTACTCCAGTCTCAAGTGTCACCTTCAGAAATCATGCTAATATGCCGATTTGATGCTCAAGTAACATTTCTTACTATTATCAATGTTAAAACAGTTGTACTGCTTCTGATTTTGTGGAAACCAGGATGTCTTTTACCAGTTTCTTTGATCAGAAGATCAGCAATGGAAATTATTTGTTAACGCTTATAAATGTCTTTACTGTCACTTTTGATCAATTTAATATCCTTAAAAAAAAACAATTAGAACAGTAATGTACATCTTACAGAATGAAGGCTATATTTTTTACTCAAAAGGAGTTTAATTAAGTTTAATTTCTTTTCTCATTCTGTAATTTGGAGTTTGAGATGTAACTGTTGTAAATTAACATACATTTTGGTCTGATTTGAGGTGCGCACAGTGTTTTCTGTCATACTACTGCTTAAACTTGACTCTGTCCTGTTCTTGAGGGACTTTTGTGCTGTATACATTCCAGAAGATATTTCAAAAACATGCTTCAGTTATTATTCTGTGAAAGGAAGAGGAAAAGAGATAGTGTGCTGGCCCTCTGCCATGTATTTGGTGCAAATGGCTCCTGTGGCCTGAAGGAAGTTTACCTTTTTCATAAGCCGTTAATGATTTATTAAGGAGCTCTGACACAGAGTGCGGCAGAGAGCTTACACACCAGCCTCATCTTTCTCAAGGTGACATCCTGTGGAGCCGCAGTGAGCTGGAGACCTGGTGAATTTTAGCTGGCTGGAATGTCTCATCTCCTCTCCCTTTTCAGGAAGAGGCGGTGAAGCTTTAGTCAAGTTGTCACATGAGAAGGTGAAGGCTGTTCTTTAGAACAAGGAGGCAGAAGCATTATTTTAAAATAACACCTCCGCTGCCCGGGTCAGTATCCGATAAGATCAGCGGTATATAATCCTGTTTTCAACAAGAGTAAATCTCAGCCCAAACATGCTCTCTTTAAAGCAAGGGGGAACCCTGTGGTAATGAGAGGACAGAATTGTATCAGGCTTATCCCATTGCCCTGTCATGCAGTGTGACTGCATATTTAACACAGGATGAGATTTAAGTGTGGACATTTTTCCATGAAGTCCCAATAAAAGCATTCTGTTGCATTACACTGATATTATCAGATTTACATTTTACACTAAGAAAATGATCAGTAACACATAGGTGTTTTTTTCTTTTTAGGTTTTGTTTATTACAAACAAGGAGCTTTACACACCTGGTTAATTGATGGACTGGAGTTGTGTGGATCACTTATGGATTATTGTGATGTTTTTATCAGCTGTTTGAAATCTCATTCTGATGGCACCCATTCACTGCAGGGAATCCATTGGTGAGCAAGTGATATGCTAAATTCATCCAAATCTGTTATGAAAATGAAGCAAACTCTTCTACATTTTAGATGGCCTATAAGTGTGATTATGTTTTTAGTAAATCGTAACTTTTTTTTTGTTTGTTTAACTATTCCTTTTTTGCTAATATTAAGTTCATCAGTGATAATATTGCACTTTTTAAATGTTTTATAATGCACCATTAGATGTTCAGGCTTCATGTGAAGTGTTAACCAAACAGTCTTGACAGATTGTGAAATGAAACTGTTATGTGTGTTTCTACTGGTATTTTAATATTGGTTTTCATATAAAGTCACCCAGCCTAGCAGGAAAATTAGTGTCATAAGGCTGTCACCCATTTAAATATACACCATTTATTAATAATAGTCTATTTTTGTCTATTATCATGCTATCTAGTGTGCTTGAGAATTTGAGAATTTAAGTCATAGCTTAATTGAAAAGAATATAATGGGCATTCCTCTGAGGAGCACCCTAGATTTAAATCTCAAAGGAAGCCTGTAATATATACAGTTCTCATTTAAAGATGTCTTCTGTAGCAATATACTGGTAATCATGCTGACACCACACAGCTCTACATGTTTTAGCAGTGATTATGGGAATTATCCATAGAGTTGTTAATGCAGTGCTGATTTACAGTAAATATTTTATAATTTACATTTCAGGGTTATGATAACAAACTGAGATCCAAAAGTGATGTGATTTGTGTTAACTGCATTTGTCTAACAAAGTAAAATGAGACCTATACGTACTAATATGTGTGACATATGTTTTGTATGACCAAATCATTTATTTTTAAAAACAAGATATTTGAATTTCCTGTCTACATTTTGAATTTAGGTTTCTTAAAGAAAAAAAAAAACATTATACACTGATGTAATATTCTGAAACTTGCTTGTAGACCCAGAGAGATTTATGAGCACAGGAACATTTTTTGGTAAGAACCTATCCAAGTATGTGAAACCTTAGATTTAATAACTGGTTGACCCTTTTTTGGCAACAATAACCTCCATCAAACCGCTTCCTGTAATTACGGATCAGACGTGCACAAGGATCAGGATGAATTCAGCACCAGTCCTCTTTACAGAATTGTTGCAGATCAGCAATATTCTTGCTGTCTGTTGTGAATCACTCTCCTGAGGTCATGCCAAAGCATCTCAACCGGGCTGAGGCCAGTAGTCTGACTTGACCACTCCAGAAGGCTTATTTTTGTGTGTGTTGAAGGTTGTGTTGAAGATATACTCCTAAGCTTTGGGATGTTGTCCTGTTGCATCACCCAAGTTCTGCTGAACTTGAATTCGCAAGCAGATGGTACATTCTCTTGGAAAAGGCTTTGTAATGAAGGGACTTGACAAAATCTGTTCAATCACACGTAACCATGAGTTCATAACACTGATCCTCTCTAAACATGTTTTATTTTTATTGAGTATTTCGTAAACACTGTGTATAGTGTAGGATTTAAAATACATACAGTGATGTTGAAGTGTGTTTATTTAAACTTGAAAATACAAATATGTAAAACTGAAATTAAATTAAATAGTTATATAATACTAAATTAAATTAAATTAAATTAAATAGTTATATAATATATAGTACTGTTCACAAGTTTTGATCAGAAATACAGTAAAAAGTTAAATATTGTTCAATATATTATTACAATACTTTTACAAAAACTGTTTTGTATTAATGCAAAGCTGAATTTTCAATTTTGAACTTTCAGTCTTTCAGAAATCATTCTAATATACCGATTTGGTGCTTATGAAACATTTCTTATTATTATCAATATTGAAAACAGTTGTGCTGCTTAATATTTTAGGGTACATAATCCATCACATGAAGTCACCAACACACATATACATCGATGAAACTGGACAAAGAAACACTGAACTGAATACAACTTATACAGGGATGATAATTGAGCATGATGACACAATCAGACATAGACAGAAACTAGGTCCTGGGGTGTGCAGAGAGGGACTTAGGAGGAGGACAAAGGAGTGGAAGTGGGATGAAAAAGATCTGGCAGGAGGGCAGGCAGACACATACTGGAGGAGGTACAGGAGGAGGCCGGATGGCCAGGAACAGGACGAACAACAGAGTCCAGGGTGGTGATGATGGAGGAAGGAGCCAGGGAGGAAACAGTAGGAACCAGGACGGACCAGATGGAGGGAAATCCAAGGAGAAGAGAGAAGGGACCTGGGACCCCGGCAAAACCCAGGCCACAACCATGATGGTGGCCCACGGTGGAGCTGATGGAGGGAGGAACCATGGTGAAGGAAGGGCTAACGACTCCAGGGGGGCGACCAACGGCAGTGGGGAAGGTGGAGGAGGAGCCAGAGAGCCGATGAGCCATGGGGACACAGAGGATCCGGAGGGCCAATGAGGCTGGAGGAGAAGACCAGGTATACTTTAGCCATGACGCCGATGGAGGCCGGTAGACCCATGGTGATCCCACTGCACAGATGGTGGACTGAGGGTGAGCCAGGAAGCAACGGTGGTGGAGCTGATGCAGGGATGACAGGAGGAGGCAGGAGAGGGAGGTTAGGAATTTGTCAGCATCCAGGCTTTCTGGGATGGTGTGTGCTGCCCATACATACCAGATTGTGACTGGGAGCGCAGCAGAAAGAGGAAAGACCGTGATGCCCATGGTTAGTGGCAATTTACAGGTCACCAGTACTCACTCGATGAAGGATTCAAGGACAGCTGCGCTCGTGTGGCGGTGTTTAGTCCAGTTTGAAAAAACAAGCAGAGGGAGCTGTCTGGGTAGTGTATCAGGTTGGCAAGGAAAACAAAGTCTTTCATATGGAGAGAGAGAGAGTGATCCCCCTGCTCCAGCAGCAGGACGAGAACGGCAGGGTCATCCATGATAAACAAAACAAAAACTGACAAAAACAAAAAAACAAAACGCGGGGAAACATGCTGCTTGACCTTATATGGTCTCATCTTCTTTCATGGTGTGGTGCAGGAGTGCACACACAAAGCAGAAGAATAACGATAAACCGTCTTTAATAATCCACATAGGGGTTATCCATCAATAGAAGGCAGCCAACACATGTATACACCGACGAGACCGGACAAAGAAAAACAGAACTTGATACTAGTATAGGGATGATAATTGACGGGACACATCTAAACACGATGACACAATCAAACAGACAGAAACTAGATCACATGGGGAGTAAAAACCCATCAAACAGTCCTGTGGTGTGGCAATAACATTGTTTTACTTTCCCCTTTGATCAACTTAATGTGTGAACTGAACTGAAATTTTTATATAACTTTTTTTTAATAAATATTCAAAAAAAATATTACAAGATAACAATTGCACTCAAATAGTCCTGCTATTAAAATAATTTGTTATGAAAAAAAAACTAATTCCACTAAGTTTTTCTTCTCTATCGCTCACATTCTCTCTCCTACACACATTCACACACAAACACATGGTGTACTGAGAATGCTTAGCTCATTAGTGAATCTCAGAGTTACTGTGCAGTTCATCATGCATAGCTGAACTAATGGAGCAGACCTAATGCTGCTGCTGGATCTCTGGTGGTGTTTATACTTGGCATTAACATGCGATCACTGTAATCTGATCAAGCAGATCGGATCATCAGTCAATCAGAACATGGCGCGTTTACACTTGCAAACATCAGCTGACTTCTCTATCTGGATAACCGATCGCATCTGGCTTTCCCAGGCAATATTACAATTAAGTCTGCGGGACATTTTACTAATCAAAGACTTCCTGTTTGTTGTTGACGGCTGAACTGCGTTTGAGCTCCGTCACTATATTCTTTTCATTGACTATTTTTAACTTAAAAATCTATTTTATACACCATCGTTTCCGTTTATATAACGCGTGAATATATCCTCTATTGTATTCTACAACAAAAACAATTAGAGCGACTCGCTATCACTAGATTTATTTTGATCTCCCGGGTCCGCTATTAGCTTTTAGCCAGTTAGCATCAGCAAGCGTGGTTGCTGCTAACTGAGCTTACATTGCTAATACTCTATTCACACACATTACCACTGCTGTACTCACTGTTACTTGCTTTAATGGCGGATGAATGTCTCCACTCTGTGCAGCTCGAGCTCGAGGCCGTGGGGAAGCAGATTCGCGACCTGGAACGGAGGCAGGCCGAGCTGAGAGAGCGGAGAGCCGCGCTGGAATCATCCCGGGCTGACGCTCACAAGTCCGGGGTAAGTATACAGCGTGCTGTTAACAGTCCCACCACGTCTACTCCGTGTGTTTCTCTGCGCAGGCCCGGTGCACCCAGGACGCGATCTTCCCAGATGTCCTTCACTGCGACGCCGGGACACCACGGACCCTGGGTGCATCCACAGCGGAGGATGCGAGCCGGGTCCCGGGCGACGACATCTCCCCCTCCTGCCTTCGAGATCTCCATCCAGAACCGCTTCGCTCCCCTCCGCGAGACAGGACGCGACGCTGTGATCATCGGAGACTCCATCGTCCGACACGTAAGTGCTACGTTAGCCGAAGGTAAAGTGCACACTCATTGTTTGCCTGGTGCTCGTGTTCTCGATGTTTCTGCGCAGATACCCGCGATCCTGAAGGACGACGAGAGCCCGAGAGCGGTCGTGCTTCACGCCGGGGTTAACGACACCACGCTGCGGCAGACGGAGACGCTGAAGAGGGACTTCAGGAGCCTGATCGAGACGGTTCGCAGCACGACGCCCGCGGCGACGATCGTCGTGTCAGGACCACTGCCCACGTATCGACGAGGACACGAAAGGTTCAGTAGACTTTTTGCTTTAAATGAATGGTTGTTGTCATGGTGTAAAGAACAGAAACTGCTATTTGTTAATAACTGGAATCTTTTCTGGGAGCGTCCTAGACTGTTTCGCGCTGATGGATTACACCCCAGTCGAGTCGGAGCGGAGCTTCTCTCTGACAACATCTCCAGGACACTTCGCTCCATGTGACTAGTAAGTCAATTCTCAAATAACCATTATGATGAGTTTTGTTCCACCCGCTTAAATGATAAAAGTACTTGTGCTGTAAAACCTATTAAGACTGTGTCTGTTCCCAGAATAGTGAGGTCAAAATATAAATATAAATATAATGTAGGATCTAGAAAAAATCTTATCGTAATTAAACCAGAAAAATGTAAAGTAAATGAACAAAAACAATTTTTAAAGTTTGGGCTCATAAATATTAGATCACTCACACCAAAAGCAGTTATTGTAAATGAAATGATCACAGATAATAGTTTTGATTTACTCTGCTTGACTGAAACCTGGCTAAAACCAAATGATTATTTTGGTCTAAATGAGTCTACTCCACCAAACTACTGTTATAAGCATGAGCCCCGTCAGACTGGTCGTGGCGGGGGTGTTGCAACAATATATAGTGATATTCTCAATGTTACCCAGAAAACAGGATACAGGTTTAACTCTTTTGAAATACTAATGCTAAATGTTACTCTGTCAGACATGCAAAAGAAATCTAATGTATCTCTTGCTCTGGCTACTGTGTATAGACCACCAGGGCTGTATACAGAATTCCTAAAAGAATTTGCAGATTTCCTCTCAGACCTTCTAGTTACAGTTGATAAGGCGCTAATCATGGGAGATTTTAATATTCACGTTGATAATACAAATGATACATTAGGACTTGCGTTTACTGACCTAATAAACTCCTTTGGAGTCAAGCAAAATGTCACCGGGCCCACTCATCGTTTTAATCATACACTAGATTTAATTATATCGCATGGCATCGATCTTACTGCTATAGATGTTGTACCTCAAAGTGATGATATTACAGACCATTTCCTCGTATCGTGCATGCTGCGTATAACTGATATTAACTATATGTCGCAGCGTTACCGTCTGGGCAGAACTATTGTTCCAGCCACCAAAGACAGATTCGCAAATAACCTGCCTGATCTATCTCAACTGCTATTTGTACCCAAAAATACACATGAATTAGACAAAATTACTGACAACATGGGCACTATTTTCTCTAATACATTAGAAGCTGTTGCCCCAATCAAATTGAAAAAAGTTAGAGAAAAACGTACTGTACCATGGTATAACAGTAATACTCACTCTCTCAAGAAAGTAACTCGTAGTCTTGAACGCAAATGGAGAAAAACTAACTTAGAAGTTTTTAGAATTGCATGGAAAAACAGTATGTCCAGCTATAGACAGGCTCTAAAAACTGCTAGGGCAGAGCATATACACAAACTCATAGAAAATAACCAAAACAATCCAAGGTTTTTATTTAACACAGTGGCTAAGTTAACAAATTACCAGACGCCACCTGATTCAAATATTCCACCAACGTTAAATAGTAATGACTTTATGAATTTCTTCACTGATAAAATAGATAACATTAGAAATACAATAGCGAATGTAGATTCTACAGCATCTAACACTTCAGTTTCATCCATCGCACCCAAACATAAACTGCAGTGCTTTACAACCATAGGACAGGAGGAGCTAAATAAACTTATCACTGTATCTAAACCAACAACATGTTTATTAGATCCTGTACCCACTAAAGTACTGAAAGAGCTGTTACCTGTAGCCGAAGAACCGCTTCTCAATATCATAAACTCGTCGTTATCTTTAGGACACGTCCCAAAACCATTCAAGCTGGCGGTTATCAAGCCTCTTATTAAGAAACCAAAACTAGATCCTAGTGTACTGGCAAATTATAGGCCTATTACAAATCTTCCATTTATGTCTAAAATTTTAGAAAAAGTTGTGTCTGCTCAATTGAGCACCTTCCTGCATAAAAATGATCTGTATGAAGAATTTCAGTCAGGTTTTAGGCCCCACCATAGCACAGAAACTGCACTTGTTAAAATTACAAATGACCTGCTCCTTGCGTCAGACCAAGGCTGCATCTCATTTCTAGTCTTACTTGATCTTAGTGCTGCGTTCGACACCATAGATCATGACATACTCATAGATCGATTACAAAACTATACAGGTATTCAAGGGCAGGCTCTAAGATGGTTTAGATCCTACCTGTCCGATCGCTACCATTTTGTTTACTTAAATGGGGAGTCATCTCATTTATCATCAGTAAAATATGGAGTGCCACAAGGATCCGTCCTAGGTCCCCTTCTATTTTCAATATACATGTTGCCCCTTGGTAATATTATTAGAAAATACGGAATTAGCTTCCACTGTTATGCTGATGATACTCAGCTATATATATCAACGAGACCAGATGAAACTTCCCAATTATCTAAGCTAACAGATTGTGTTAAAAATGTAAAAGATTGGATGACAAAGAATTTTCTCCAATTAAATTCGGATAAGACGGAGATATTAATTATTGGACCAAAAAACACTACACAGAATCTTGTAGATTACAATCTGCAACTAGACGGATGTACTGTTACTTCCTCTACAGTCAGAAATCTGGGTGTTATATTAGACAGCAATTTGTCTTTTGAAAATCATATTTCCAATGTTACAAAAATTGCATTCTTCCATCTTAGAAACATTGCCAAGCTACGAAACATGTTATCTGTTTCTGATGCAGAAAAGCTAGTTCATGCATTCATGACCTCTAGACTGGACTATTGTAATGCACTTCTAGGTGGTTGTCCTGCTTCTTCAATAAACAAGCTACAGGTCGTCCAAAATGCAGCAGCGAGAGTCCTTACGAGGTCAAGAAAATATGATCATATTACCCCAATTTTACAGTCTCTGCACTGGCTACCTATTAAGTTCCGCATCAAAAATTAAAAATTATCATTACTTACTTATAAGGCCCTAAATGGTTTAGCTCCAGCGTACCTAACTAGCCTTCTACCACGTTACAACCCATCACGCACCCTAAGGTCACAAAACGCTGGACTTTTGGTAGTTCCTAGGATAGCAAAGTCCACTAAAGGAGGTAGAGCCTTCTCACATTTGGCTCCCAAACTCTGGAATAGCCTTCCTGATAATGTTCGGGGTTCAGACACACTCTCTTTGTTTAAATCTAGATTAAAAACACATCTCTTTCGCCAAGCATTCGAATAATGTATCTTTTTAATTGTGAGTGTAGTTGCATCTGATCAAAGGTGCATTTTTATTCATTAGCTTGGGTTAAACTAATTTTACTTTGTTGGATCAGCAGCTATGCTAATGATGTCTGTATTTTGTTTCTATGTGTTCTATGTTTTGCCACGGGATTCACATCCCGTGGTAACTAGGATTTACACAAGCTCCAGTCTGGATCCAGAACACCTGAGAAGAGATGATGCTGACCATCAGAGGACCTCAGATGATGCTAACCCTGAATGAACAAACAGAACTAACAATTATTCCTAAATGTGTGACTGAATCATATAATAACTTAATTAATAATATTGATAGTTCATCGTCTAGCTGACTACGTCTTGTATTATTATTATTTTTTAGTTTTTCTAAAATCCTGTCAAATGTGCACAAACTACTAGCTACTACTAAATATTGTAGAAACATAATTTTCTGTAAAGTTGCTTTGTAACGATTTGTTTTGTAAAAAGCGCTATACAAATAAACTTGAATTGAATTGAATTGAAGTGTAGGAGTCTAACTACCATTCCACAAGAGACTTAGGTCTCTGCAGAGCAAAAGTGGGCCTTTATGACTTTGTGGGTGTTTTCAAACTGCTGGGTGTTTCTAAATCATGCAATCAAAATGATCCCCCTTACCTAACCCCACCCCTAAACCTAACATCACTATGACGTCAGCCAATCAGGTATCATGGTCTAAAAAAACACTGATCTGGTAACTCCCATTACTTCCTTGCAGAGACCTATTCTTGTTCCACATGGGTGTTCTCTGTCTCTTTTCGTACAGTTCACGAGATAGGGGGCATGGTTTTGCATGACGCCCACCTGCGAATGCAGACACAATGGCTGGATTGCGTTTACATTACACTGAGATCACAATGCTTCCCCGACTACCTCTGGACCAGGACATGCTGTTCAGATAACTTTCCGAGAAATGCGTTTACACTTGTCTTTTCAGTGCGTATGTGGACAACATCCGGATACAGGTCGCATGTTAATGCCAAGTGTAAACGCAGCCTCTTATGTTTTAATATCAATGTGGATTTAACTCAAAAATCAACATTAAAAATCTGGGAGAGAAGACTACAGTGCTGGCTGTTCTGACATACAGTGTGGAAGTACGTTTATATTTAAAGGATTTGCTACTGATGATTCAAACCTGAGTTTTGAGCAGTGTAGAGCAGCAGTTCTCAATTCCAGTCCTCCCGCCCCACTGCTCTGCGCATTTTGAATGTGACATTTGTTCTATTCGAACGTAAGTGCCCTGGATCACAGGATATTCCACCATGATTATAGTTTGAAGCAAAGGTATATATTCCATTCCAAATTTTTTATGAATTTATTTACAAAGGTATACGATGTCATACTTGTCCATGTGTGAAGATGCTGAGCAGTGTAAATCCGGGAATGAATGTTTCGAAGTGAGGTAAACTTCAACAGATTTCCCCTGCTCAGGGAGTAGGGAGCAATTACAGGGTGTAGGGACCATGTTAATGGGAACACAGTTGATGCACGGGGCTCACTTCTAATGAGCTGATTATCTGAATCAGTTGTTTTAACACAAAATATGCAGAGCTGGGGGGGCGCGAGCACTGGGATCGAGAACCGCTGGTGGAGAGTAGCACTTGTTGTTTGTCGTTTCTCAGATCACAAATGCAGACATGGTTTTATGTTTACGCAGTGCGAAGCAATGCATAAAAAGACAGTATAAGTCATTATAATCCGTATGTCCCCACTGGATGCAACAAATGGCTCATTTGTAATGGGTTTCATTGTTTTTGTCTTGTCCTGACTGGGACACCCATCACAGTATGGTAAGTGGCGTAACATTTCCGTTACACGCTTGAGGCATTCGGCCAACCACAAAGCACTTGAAATAGCTTGCCAATCAGAGCACAGTTCGCTTTTCAGACCAATGAGCTTTGTAAAAAAAAAAAGATTAATTTCAGAACGGCGGGCATTGAGGTAAAACAATAATATACAGTATGTGGAAAATAATGTGTTTTTTTTTTGTTTTACCTTAAACGGCATAAACACGTTTCACTACACCAAATACACATTATTTTTTGCAACATCATATGGCCCCTTTGAAGCTGTTTAGGACTGCAGTTACATAACCCAAAAAACAACAAAGGTGAACTAACATTTTCATATGTTCATATCTATTCTCATATAACCACAAATTACATGTGACCAACACTGCAAATTGCCATTTGTGCAAATTGCATTTCCATCTCTCTCTCTCTCTTCTGTTTTTTTGAGTGCACAGGTATGACCTTCAGAATAATTTTGGTTGGCACTTCCTGTCCTGACAGGTTGCCATGGTAACAGCTCTTTGGACTAACAGAAAGATGACGTACAGCACTGGCACTAGAGCTCTCGTGTCTGAGAACTGCAGGTTTCTATTGTGGTAATTTTTTTTTTTTTTTACATATTTATTATGATGTCATCAGTAAAAGCATGTATTGTCTCCTACATTTACTATAAATAAATAAATAAATATGTATATATATATATATATATATATATATATATATATATATATATATATATATGTGTGTGTGTGTGTGTGTGTGTGTGTGTGTATATAAAGATTCATTTTTATTTAATTCATAAACACAATGTTGCTTTTAGGTAATAAACTATTAAAAAATACTGTCCCAGAATTTTTTTTTGAAAAAAAGTTTTAAATATGTTGTTTGATTTTAGTGAATTATTGCCATTATAATCTTTGCAATATTGGGTTAAAACTGCCTACACTGAGCTTTAGTGATTTTGCCTTTATACTAGTCAGAGTTATTTTTCTCTCAGCTTGACCTTAAAAATTTTATAGCAGGCAATTTTGGAATGAGATGATTGATATTGTTTTTGTCTCCACGAAAACAAACTCTGTTGCAGAAACTGTGCAGAGAAAAGATTTTTTTCAAAAACCTTGATAAGATATAACTGCTCTGATAGCTCATCACATCTGATGGATTTGTTATTGCTACAAACTTATGTTATTAATAAACTCCTGTCGCTCTAAGGAACCATATCACCAAGAAATTCCAGGCATAATTAATTCTTCAAAAGAGTCTGATTGATAATAAAAACAAATATAAACATGCACCCAGCAGACAGGAGCACTTCAACAATCAATTTCGTGATGTAAGGGAGCATTTCCAGCCTCCTCCAGCTGCCTGTGTGGAAAGACAAGTCAATTGTGCTGTGCTTGACAATACTCATGAAATGGTTAGCTGGATTTCAATCGATGGCAAAGATTACCCAGTCATTTCACTGTCACTAGGGAAATGGTGGAGACTGAAAAGGGAAGTCAACTATCTTCTGCTCTCTTCCAAAAATCATCCTGCCCATGTCCAATGACATATTCTGCTGGTTTATTCAATCCTTGAGTGGAAATAATTTAATGCCAAGTAGAAGTACAGTCAGTGTGAATTACTGAATTACTGTAAATTACTGCAAACCAAATTTGTTTCCATAATATTACATAATCACGAGTATACAGGATACTCCAAGAGGCAGAATTTACATACTTCTTCATACTGTGCAGATATAAATCCACGACAACATTTTAAAATGTTTAAATCTCTAGTTGTTACATCTAGTATTTGTAATTATGTCTATTATATCTAGATTTTTTTCAATCTTTCAATTATTTTCCATCTTTATATATGTGTTTTGCTGTTTTTTTTAAAAACTAGTCTAATGAAATGCTTTTTGTTAAGCGTAATTGCAATTTTTTAAACATTGCACTATTTATGATGCTACTTTATGATGTTTTATGATGTTCCTGTGGCTCAGTGGTAGAGCATTGCTGGAGCAGCGCAAAATGTCATGGTTTTGATTCCCAGGTAACACATACTTGTGAGGACGGTTGATTGTATGAGTGGAATATATTCAATTAACTCTGACTACAGGAATTTGCATCTGACCAAAACACATTTGTGTTCATAGTGTAAATTTGAAACAATAAATCTGCCTCCTCCATTGCATCAGGAATGCCCAGTTTCCTTCAAAGTTTCCTGCTTTACATCATTGAGCAGGCTGGAATGGTTTTCCTTATAACACTCAGTAGTAGAGCTTGTGGGTCATTCTTGTGTGGATTCTGTGAGGACACATCAGTAAAAATCAGATGTGAGCCGCCTGAGGCCAGCACCAATATAAGCCAGTCTGAGAGGACACATGGAAGGAGGTCAGAGGTTATTCCTGCTAGATTAATGTCGTAAATTACACTGCATTTTGGACAGATAAATTCAATGAGCTATGCTATCAAAATAGAAATCCCTTTTCCGGTAATTTCATACAGTGAATCATGACATATAGTAAACCGCAAACCAATTCTAGCATGCTCCAGGTGGCTGATGTTCCTTCTTCAAAGCCAACTGTGTGACATTTTGGGACCTGGAGAGGAGATGGAAATTAAAAATGTGAAAGTGGCGGAAATCGAAGCTCAATTTCCTTGGCTTGTGAGACATTTTAAGATTTTTTTGTATGATATCAAGTATAAAACAGTAAACCTGTGTGCTTTTTAAGTATATTTTGATCGCAAATACTAATAAAATAAAATAAAATCTATGTTAAAAGACTAATCCTATCTAAGATATAAGGGTGAAAGTTTTGTTCAAAGTGTGATTTCCTGTTCTGTTCTGGTGTCGATAGTGGTGCAGAAATGACATGCTTCAGCTTTAATTTTTGAAAAATCATTTCTACTGCTTAAAAACAGCGGTTCCTCTTTAGGGAGACTGAAAGTTCTTCTGCTCCACAGATTTTTGAATGTTACAGTTGTCCAAAACATCTTTTTCAGACCAACTTATCATATGACAGTTTCACTTGAGAGCGCTTGCGAAATGTTTTGCTCCTCTTCAGACAGCATAACACCATCTGTTTGATCTAACAAGCGCTGAGCGAGATCTATGAGCTCATGGAGATAAGCACTGCAACATTCATTGCCCAGTCCTCTGAGACACAATACACAAGACATTCAGAAGGCCAAAACTATTTCCATATGGACCTGAACAAGCAATCTATTGTGGTATTGCTATTAAAATTAAATTGAGAACGGTTTTTGAATTCCAGTTTAATTCCTGAATTGAGGTAGCAAACAAAGGCAGAAAATATAAAGAAATTTAAAGAAATGTAAAGTATTAAAGTACATTACTGCTCAAAACTTTAAAGTCTTGACTATTTTTAAAAAGTCTCTTACCAAAGCTGTATATATTAGATTAAAAGTACTTCAACACAATTGAAATATTATCACATTTTAAAATAACTTGACTATTTTCATATATTTTAGAAAGTAATTTATTCCTGTGATGGGAAAGCTGTTTTTTTTTTCAGCAGCCTTTACTCCAGTCTTTAATGTGAATGATCCTTCAGAAATCACGGTGATTTGGTTCTAAAGAAACATACCTTATTATCATGAATGTTGAATGAATGTTTTGCTGCTTAATATTTTTGTGAAAACTGTGATGTTTTTTTTTTCTTTTTCCCCAGGGTTCTTTGATGAACCGAAAGATAAAAAGGACAGCATTTATCTGAAGTAGGTGTTTTTTTTTATATTTTTATGTAACAGCCTATTAACATAATGCATCCTTGCTGAATAGACGTATGAATTTCTTTAAAAAAAATAAAAATAAATAACCTTCCTGACCTCGAGTTTTGACTGGTAGTTCAATCACATTGTGTCATAGTTTTCATGCACCATTTACTTATAATATATTGTAGTACTACTGTGAAAATACAGTGAAAATATGGCAACTAATATTCACGAATAAAATGCAAACACATACTTCTTTTCCTCCTAGTCCATGAACATATTATTCAGCCAGTAATGAAAGAAAAGCAGTGATCAGGTAGTGTCCTTTTTCTCTTTCCTGTTTTCTTCCTCTCTCCCTCTTCCATAGCTGTAATAATTTTTAATTGTACAAAAGTAATCAGCCTATAATAATCATACTAATATTTTGTATTGCACAGATACTGCTCTCATTGTGAAGAATATTTCCAGTTTGTTTTCTGTTCTGCTAGAGCTAAATTGAAATTTCCCTAGAAAAACATTTTTCAGTGACGCTAATGTAGTATGAGCTGTGTGCAAACAGTTCATTTGGCAAAGTAATAGACAGCGTGTACTACAAGGCGGCGAAAGGCACGGAGCGTAAGTGATGTACATGACCCACATTAGTTTAAAGTGTAGATAACGATTCTGTCAACAGTGATGATGATGATAATAAGGTAGTTTAATTACTGTTTCCACTTTGAGTAATATAAAGCAGGTAGTGGTTGAATAGTTATGGTAGAGGGAGACAGATTCTCCGCAGCTGTGCCATGAGACTCTCATTATGGTTGCAAAACTTTTCCTGCCACATATTGTCATACAAGCCCATTTGTCAAGACACTAATTCCCTGAAAATGAGATGTCTATCTCAAGAGGGTGAGAAATGGAAAAGAGAGACAAAAAAAATGAGCACTTTGTACTGTTATGTAAATTCACTTAGAAAACAAGGACATCTGCTGTTTATGAATCAGCATTCTCTCAGAGAGGGGGCTCAGCATTAATAGAATATTTAAACCCCTGTTTTTGGCAGTTGTTGAACCAAATTGGCTAGATTAAAAGATCAACCATTTGATATTCTTCTGCAAACACTGTGTGATCGAATGCGATTATGCGTCTTTGTTTTTATTTATTCATTTATTTATTGTTGTCACTAAGAGATTCTGGAGTTTTTTTCCCCCAGTTTCTCAGTAATTTAGTCATCTCTTCTACATGCATACATTTTCTAGGGGAAAAAATGAATTAAATTGCATAATATGCCAATTGATTAATCATTTTAGTAATACAGAATTACGTATGTTATTGTGGCAGATAAAAAAGAAAAAATACCTGAATAAATTCATCAGAAGTATGTTTTCAGTATATTATGATGCAGTAAAAACATTAATATTGTGAACAGGGCTTAAAGCTCTATGGTACCATGCAGGATCTCCAGCGTGCAGCGTTTGGCTGCGGATAAAAATAATCCTACATTAAAAATAAAATCTTGTTGACTAATATCACTTTCGAGGTCCATGAGTTCGCCTACCAATGGTATGAGAGGAGCACAGCTTTCACTCTCAACCAAACTAACATCACTAGTCAATCAGAATGTTTTGCTCTTATAAACACAAGACGTGCATAATAGTATCCAACTGCAGAGTCGCAGCCCTGATTAATGGAGAAGCGTGACAAAAAAGCTGCAAAGGTGCAATGGTCAAAGATATCCATCTAGCACATATTTACATAGAAAAGCAGCGGAGCTTTGTAAACAGCTCAGAGTAATCATGTCATCTCCATAAGAACAATATGATTTTTGAAAAGGTCCTGTTCACACGAGATCTATTAATGGTAACCTACCGTTAATTTACCAGTAAGGACTGTATGTGTGAAAGGGGCAAAACGCTTCCTCTGTAAATGCTGTGAATTTGAATTGCTTAACGTTCATCTGGAAAAACTGCATTATCTAACTAGATTTGTAACATAAATCATTTATAAACCTTTGCAAGCACAGGGGAATACATC
The DNA here is from genome assembly GCF_023724105.1 of Carassius gibelio. NCBI lineage: Eukaryota > Metazoa > Chordata > Actinopteri > Cypriniformes > Cyprinidae > Carassius > Carassius gibelio. The sequence continues at coordinate 25,679,532 of NC_068380.1, read as the reverse complement.
AACCTATGTTTAAATATGCCATTTATTGTACATTGCGATTTAAAAATAAAAGTTTCTGCATGTAGCCAAATATTACAATTTAATGGATTTAAACATTGTTTAATCATGTTGTAAAGTGAAATGTCACCAGGCTATTGGTGTACTCTGCAGATATTTGTTTTAATACATAATGTACTTAAATTGGTCATGTTCATATTATCTATAGGCATATTACATTATGTATTTTGACAGCGTTGTTCAATACAATCATGTAATTTCTTGGTTTTATATTTTATTTGAGCCAATTATTATTGTCTCATCATTAGTTTATATATAAATAGTCATAGTAAAGCCTGGTTTTTACATAGGTCTGTTAGTGTTGCAAAAAAATATCAGATTGCTTAGTTGTTAAAATAATCAGTAGATTTCTTGATAACCAAAATAAACATTAGTTACATCCCTAGATTAGTTAAAATATGTCTAAATACAACTATATTGGTTGTCTGTTTGTAATTAAAAGACTTTCTAGTGAACCAACCAATTAACTGTATTTTTTCTCATCTCGTGAGCTAGGTATATTGTCACACCCCTCGTGTCAATAAGTGTTGATATAGCTCATAATTTTACTAAATGTATGATATATGAAATGTATGATATAGCTTTCATTCTTCAGGTCAACCATATATTCTTTAAAAAGAAAATCAGTTTGAATAAAGAAAGCAATAACTTTGCCATAGCATCCTTTCAAATGTTAAAGTTGCCACATTTTTTTTTTTTTTTTGCTTTAACCTTTGTGTGAAATATTATTAAAATTTAAAAACTTAGCATTTTAATATATTTAGAATATAATTTATTTTTGTGATGTCAATGCATAATTATCATCAGCTATTACTCCAGTCTCAAGTGTCACCTTCAGAAATCATGCTAATATGCCGATTTGATGCTCAAGTAACATTTCTTACTATTATCAATGTTAAAACAGTTGTACTGCTTCTGATTTTGTGGAAACCAGGATGTCTTTTACCAGTTTCTTTGATCAGAAGATCAGCAATGGAAATTATTTGTTAACGCTTATAAATGTCTTTACTGTCACTTTTGATCAATTTAATATCCTTAAAAAAAAACAATTAGAACAGTAATGTACATCTTACAGAATGAAGGCTATATTTTTTACTCAAAAGGAGTTTAATTAAGTTTAATTTCTTTTCTCATTCTGTAATTTGGAGTTTGAGATGTAACTGTTGTAAATTAACATACATTTTGGTCTGATTTGAGGTGCGCACAGTGTTTTCTGTCATACTACTGCTTAAACTTGACTCTGTCCTGTTCTTGAGGGACTTTTGTGCTGTATACATTCCAGAAGATATTTCAAAAACATGCTTCAGTTATTATTCTGTGAAAGGAAGAGGAAAAGAGATAGTGTGCTGGCCCTCTGCCATGTATTTGGTGCAAATGGCTCCTGTGGCCTGAAGGAAGTTTACCTTTTTCATAAGCCGTTAATGATTTATTAAGGAGCTCTGACACAGAGTGCGGCAGAGAGCTTACACACCAGCCTCATCTTTCTCAAGGTGACATCCTGTGGAGCCGCAGTGAGCTGGAGACCTGGTGAATTTTAGCTGGCTGGAATGTCTCATCTCCTCTCCCTTTTCAGGAAGAGGCGGTGAAGCTTTAGTCAAGTTGTCACATGAGAAGGTGAAGGCTGTTCTTTAGAACAAGGAGGCAGAAGCATTATTTTAAAATAACACCTCCGCTGCCCGGGTCAGTATCCGATAAGATCAGCGGTATATAATCCTGTTTTCAACAAGAGTAAATCTCAGCCCAAACATGCTCTCTTTAAAGCAAGGGGGAACCCTGTGGTAATGAGAGGACAGAATTGTATCAGGCTTATCCCATTGCCCTGTCATGCAGTGTGACTGCATATTTAACACAGGATGAGATTTAAGTGTGGACATTTTTCCATGAAGTCCCAATAAAAGCATTCTGTTGCATTACACTGATATTATCAGATTTACATTTTACACTAAGAAAATGATCAGTAACACATAGGTGTTTTTTTCTTTTTAGGTTTTGTTTATTACAAACAAGGAGCTTTACACACCTGGTTAATTGATGGACTGGAGTTGTGTGGATCACTTATGGATTATTGTGATGTTTTTATCAGCTGTTTGAAATCTCATTCTGATGGCACCCATTCACTGCAGGGAATCCATTGGTGAGCAAGTGATATGCTAAATTCATCCAAATCTGTTATGAAAATGAAGCAAACTCTTCTACATTTTAGATGGCCTATAAGTGTGATTATGTTTTTAGTAAATCGTAACTTTTTTTTTGTTTGTTTAACTATTCCTTTTTTGCTAATATTAAGTTCATCAGTGATAATATTGCACTTTTTAAATGTTTTATAATGCACCATTAGATGTTCAGGCTTCATGTGAAGTGTTAACCAAACAGTCTTGACAGATTGTGAAATGAAACTGTTATGTGTGTTTCTACTGGTATTTTAATATTGGTTTTCATATAAAGTCACCCAGCCTAGCAGGAAAATTAGTGTCATAAGGCTGTCACCCATTTAAATATACACCATTTATTAATAATAGTCTATTTTTGTCTATTATCATGCTATCTAGTGTGCTTGAGAATTTGAGAATTTAAGTCATAGCTTAATTGAAAAGAATATAATGGGCATTCCTCTGAGGAGCACCCTAGATTTAAATCTCAAAGGAAGCCTGTAATATATACAGTTCTCATTTAAAGATGTCTTCTGTAGCAATATACTGGTAATCATGCTGACACCACACAGCTCTACATGTTTTAGCAGTGATTATGGGAATTATCCATAGAGTTGTTAATGCAGTGCTGATTTACAGTAAATATTTTATAATTTACATTTCAGGGTTATGATAACAAACTGAGATCCAAAAGTGATGTGATTTGTGTTAACTGCATTTGTCTAACAAAGTAAAATGAGACCTATACGTACTAATATGTGTGACATATGTTTTGTATGACCAAATCATTTATTTTTAAAAACAAGATATTTGAATTTCCTGTCTACATTTTGAATTTAGGTTTCTTAAAGAAAAAAAAAAACATTATACACTGATGTAATATTCTGAAACTTGCTTGTAGACCCAGAGAGATTTATGAGCACAGGAACATTTTTTGGTAAGAACCTATCCAAGTATGTGAAACCTTAGATTTAATAACTGGTTGACCCTTTTTTGGCAACAATAACCTCCATCAAACCGCTTCCTGTAATTACGGATCAGACGTGCACAAGGATCAGGATGAATTCAGCACCAGTCCTCTTTACAGAATTGTTGCAGATCAGCAATATTCTTGCTGTCTGTTGTGAATCACTCTCCTGAGGTCATGCCAAAGCATCTCAACCGGGCTGAGGCCAGTAGTCTGACTTGACCACTCCAGAAGGCTTATTTTTGTGTGTGTTGAAGGTTGTGTTGAAGATATACTCCTAAGCTTTGGGATGTTGTCCTGTTGCATCACCCAAGTTCTGCTGAACTTGAATTCGCAAGCAGATGGTACATTCTCTTGGAAAAGGCTTTGTAATGAAGGGACTTGACAAAATCTGTTCAATCACACGTAACCATGAGTTCATAACACTGATCCTCTCTAAACATGTTTTATTTTTATTGAGTATTTCGTAAACACTGTGTATAGTGTAGGATTTAAAATACATACAGTGATGTTGAAGTGTGTTTATTTAAACTTGAAAATACAAATATGTAAAACTGAAATTAAATTAAATAGTTATATAATACTAAATTAAATTAAATTAAATTAAATAGTTATATAATATATAGTACTGTTCACAAGTTTTGATCAGAAATACAGTAAAAAGTTAAATATTGTTCAATATATTATTACAATACTTTTACAAAAACTGTTTTGTATTAATGCAAAGCTGAATTTTCAATTTTGAACTTTCAGTCTTTCAGAAATCATTCTAATATACCGATTTGGTGCTTATGAAACATTTCTTATTATTATCAATATTGAAAACAGTTGTGCTGCTTAATATTTTAGGGTACATAATCCATCACATGAAGTCACCAACACACATATACATCGATGAAACTGGACAAAGAAACACTGAACTGAATACAACTTATACAGGGATGATAATTGAGCATGATGACACAATCAGACATAGACAGAAACTAGGTCCTGGGGTGTGCAGAGAGGGACTTAGGAGGAGGACAAAGGAGTGGAAGTGGGATGAAAAAGATCTGGCAGGAGGGCAGGCAGACACATACTGGAGGAGGTACAGGAGGAGGCCGGATGGCCAGGAACAGGACGAACAACAGAGTCCAGGGTGGTGATGATGGAGGAAGGAGCCAGGGAGGAAACAGTAGGAACCAGGACGGACCAGATGGAGGGAAATCCAAGGAGAAGAGAGAAGGGACCTGGGACCCCGGCAAAACCCAGGCCACAACCATGATGGTGGCCCACGGTGGAGCTGATGGAGGGAGGAACCATGGTGAAGGAAGGGCTAACGACTCCAGGGGGGCGACCAACGGCAGTGGGGAAGGTGGAGGAGGAGCCAGAGAGCCGATGAGCCATGGGGACACAGAGGATCCGGAGGGCCAATGAGGCTGGAGGAGAAGACCAGGTATACTTTAGCCATGACGCCGATGGAGGCCGGTAGACCCATGGTGATCCCACTGCACAGATGGTGGACTGAGGGTGAGCCAGGAAGCAACGGTGGTGGAGCTGATGCAGGGATGACAGGAGGAGGCAGGAGAGGGAGGTTAGGAATTTGTCAGCATCCAGGCTTTCTGGGATGGTGTGTGCTGCCCATACATACCAGATTGTGACTGGGAGCGCAGCAGAAAGAGGAAAGACCGTGATGCCCATGGTTAGTGGCAATTTACAGGTCACCAGTACTCACTCGATGAAGGATTCAAGGACAGCTGCGCTCGTGTGGCGGTGTTTAGTCCAGTTTGAAAAAACAAGCAGAGGGAGCTGTCTGGGTAGTGTATCAGGTTGGCAAGGAAAACAAAGTCTTTCATATGGAGAGAGAGAGAGTGATCCCCCTGCTCCAGCAGCAGGACGAGAACGGCAGGGTCATCCATGATAAACAAAACAAAAACTGACAAAAACAAAAAAACAAAACGCGGGGAAACATGCTGCTTGACCTTATATGGTCTCATCTTCTTTCATGGTGTGGTGCAGGAGTGCACACACAAAGCAGAAGAATAACGATAAACCGTCTTTAATAATCCACATAGGGGTTATCCATCAATAGAAGGCAGCCAACACATGTATACACCGACGAGACCGGACAAAGAAAAACAGAACTTGATACTAGTATAGGGATGATAATTGACGGGACACATCTAAACACGATGACACAATCAAACAGACAGAAACTAGATCACATGGGGAGTAAAAACCCATCAAACAGTCCTGTGGTGTGGCAATAACATTGTTTTACTTTCCCCTTTGATCAACTTAATGTGTGAACTGAACTGAAATTTTTATATAACTTTTTTTTAATAAATATTCAAAAAAAATATTACAAGATAACAATTGCACTCAAATAGTCCTGCTATTAAAATAATTTGTTATGAAAAAAAAACTAATTCCACTAAGTTTTTCTTCTCTATCGCTCACATTCTCTCTCCTACACACATTCACACACAAACACATGGTGTACTGAGAATGCTTAGCTCATTAGTGAATCTCAGAGTTACTGTGCAGTTCATCATGCATAGCTGAACTAATGGAGCAGACCTAATGCTGCTGCTGGATCTCTGGTGGTGTTTATACTTGGCATTAACATGCGATCACTGTAATCTGATCAAGCAGATCGGATCATCAGTCAATCAGAACATGGCGCGTTTACACTTGCAAACATCAGCTGACTTCTCTATCTGGATAACCGATCGCATCTGGCTTTCCCAGGCAATATTACAATTAAGTCTGCGGGACATTTTACTAATCAAAGACTTCCTGTTTGTTGTTGACGGCTGAACTGCGTTTGAGCTCCGTCACTATATTCTTTTCATTGACTATTTTTAACTTAAAAATCTATTTTATACACCATCGTTTCCGTTTATATAACGCGTGAATATATCCTCTATTGTATTCTACAACAAAAACAATTAGAGCGACTCGCTATCACTAGATTTATTTTGATCTCCCGGGTCCGCTATTAGCTTTTAGCCAGTTAGCATCAGCAAGCGTGGTTGCTGCTAACTGAGCTTACATTGCTAATACTCTATTCACACACATTACCACTGCTGTACTCACTGTTACTTGCTTTAATGGCGGATGAATGTCTCCACTCTGTGCAGCTCGAGCTCGAGGCCGTGGGGAAGCAGATTCGCGACCTGGAACGGAGGCAGGCCGAGCTGAGAGAGCGGAGAGCCGCGCTGGAATCATCCCGGGCTGACGCTCACAAGTCCGGGGTAAGTATACAGCGTGCTGTTAACAGTCCCACCACGTCTACTCCGTGTGTTTCTCTGCGCAGGCCCGGTGCACCCAGGACGCGATCTTCCCAGATGTCCTTCACTGCGACGCCGGGACACCACGGACCCTGGGTGCATCCACAGCGGAGGATGCGAGCCGGGTCCCGGGCGACGACATCTCCCCCTCCTGCCTTCGAGATCTCCATCCAGAACCGCTTCGCTCCCCTCCGCGAGACAGGACGCGACGCTGTGATCATCGGAGACTCCATCGTCCGACACGTAAGTGCTACGTTAGCCGAAGGTAAAGTGCACACTCATTGTTTGCCTGGTGCTCGTGTTCTCGATGTTTCTGCGCAGATACCCGCGATCCTGAAGGACGACGAGAGCCCGAGAGCGGTCGTGCTTCACGCCGGGGTTAACGACACCACGCTGCGGCAGACGGAGACGCTGAAGAGGGACTTCAGGAGCCTGATCGAGACGGTTCGCAGCACGACGCCCGCGGCGACGATCGTCGTGTCAGGACCACTGCCCACGTATCGACGAGGACACGAAAGGTTCAGTAGACTTTTTGCTTTAAATGAATGGTTGTTGTCATGGTGTAAAGAACAGAAACTGCTATTTGTTAATAACTGGAATCTTTTCTGGGAGCGTCCTAGACTGTTTCGCGCTGATGGATTACACCCCAGTCGAGTCGGAGCGGAGCTTCTCTCTGACAACATCTCCAGGACACTTCGCTCCATGTGACTAGTAAGTCAATTCTCAAATAACCATTATGATGAGTTTTGTTCCACCCGCTTAAATGATAAAAGTACTTGTGCTGTAAAACCTATTAAGACTGTGTCTGTTCCCAGAATAGTGAGGTCAAAATATAAATATAAATATAATGTAGGATCTAGAAAAAATCTTATCGTAATTAAACCAGAAAAATGTAAAGTAAATGAACAAAAACAATTTTTAAAGTTTGGGCTCATAAATATTAGATCACTCACACCAAAAGCAGTTATTGTAAATGAAATGATCACAGATAATAGTTTTGATTTACTCTGCTTGACTGAAACCTGGCTAAAACCAAATGATTATTTTGGTCTAAATGAGTCTACTCCACCAAACTACTGTTATAAGCATGAGCCCCGTCAGACTGGTCGTGGCGGGGGTGTTGCAACAATATATAGTGATATTCTCAATGTTACCCAGAAAACAGGATACAGGTTTAACTCTTTTGAAATACTAATGCTAAATGTTACTCTGTCAGACATGCAAAAGAAATCTAATGTATCTCTTGCTCTGGCTACTGTGTATAGACCACCAGGGCTGTATACAGAATTCCTAAAAGAATTTGCAGATTTCCTCTCAGACCTTCTAGTTACAGTTGATAAGGCGCTAATCATGGGAGATTTTAATATTCACGTTGATAATACAAATGATACATTAGGACTTGCGTTTACTGACCTAATAAACTCCTTTGGAGTCAAGCAAAATGTCACCGGGCCCACTCATCGTTTTAATCATACACTAGATTTAATTATATCGCATGGCATCGATCTTACTGCTATAGATGTTGTACCTCAAAGTGATGATATTACAGACCATTTCCTCGTATCGTGCATGCTGCGTATAACTGATATTAACTATATGTCGCAGCGTTACCGTCTGGGCAGAACTATTGTTCCAGCCACCAAAGACAGATTCGCAAATAACCTGCCTGATCTATCTCAACTGCTATTTGTACCCAAAAATACACATGAATTAGACAAAATTACTGACAACATGGGCACTATTTTCTCTAATACATTAGAAGCTGTTGCCCCAATCAAATTGAAAAAAGTTAGAGAAAAACGTACTGTACCATGGTATAACAGTAATACTCACTCTCTCAAGAAAGTAACTCGTAGTCTTGAACGCAAATGGAGAAAAACTAACTTAGAAGTTTTTAGAATTGCATGGAAAAACAGTATGTCCAGCTATAGACAGGCTCTAAAAACTGCTAGGGCAGAGCATATACACAAACTCATAGAAAATAACCAAAACAATCCAAGGTTTTTATTTAACACAGTGGCTAAGTTAACAAATTACCAGACGCCACCTGATTCAAATATTCCACCAACGTTAAATAGTAATGACTTTATGAATTTCTTCACTGATAAAATAGATAACATTAGAAATACAATAGCGAATGTAGATTCTACAGCATCTAACACTTCAGTTTCATCCATCGCACCCAAACATAAACTGCAGTGCTTTACAACCATAGGACAGGAGGAGCTAAATAAACTTATCACTGTATCTAAACCAACAACATGTTTATTAGATCCTGTACCCACTAAAGTACTGAAAGAGCTGTTACCTGTAGCCGAAGAACCGCTTCTCAATATCATAAACTCGTCGTTATCTTTAGGACACGTCCCAAAACCATTCAAGCTGGCGGTTATCAAGCCTCTTATTAAGAAACCAAAACTAGATCCTAGTGTACTGGCAAATTATAGGCCTATTACAAATCTTCCATTTATGTCTAAAATTTTAGAAAAAGTTGTGTCTGCTCAATTGAGCACCTTCCTGCATAAAAATGATCTGTATGAAGAATTTCAGTCAGGTTTTAGGCCCCACCATAGCACAGAAACTGCACTTGTTAAAATTACAAATGACCTGCTCCTTGCGTCAGACCAAGGCTGCATCTCATTTCTAGTCTTACTTGATCTTAGTGCTGCGTTCGACACCATAGATCATGACATACTCATAGATCGATTACAAAACTATACAGGTATTCAAGGGCAGGCTCTAAGATGGTTTAGATCCTACCTGTCCGATCGCTACCATTTTGTTTACTTAAATGGGGAGTCATCTCATTTATCATCAGTAAAATATGGAGTGCCACAAGGATCCGTCCTAGGTCCCCTTCTATTTTCAATATACATGTTGCCCCTTGGTAATATTATTAGAAAATACGGAATTAGCTTCCACTGTTATGCTGATGATACTCAGCTATATATATCAACGAGACCAGATGAAACTTCCCAATTATCTAAGCTAACAGATTGTGTTAAAAATGTAAAAGATTGGATGACAAAGAATTTTCTCCAATTAAATTCGGATAAGACGGAGATATTAATTATTGGACCAAAAAACACTACACAGAATCTTGTAGATTACAATCTGCAACTAGACGGATGTACTGTTACTTCCTCTACAGTCAGAAATCTGGGTGTTATATTAGACAGCAATTTGTCTTTTGAAAATCATATTTCCAATGTTACAAAAATTGCATTCTTCCATCTTAGAAACATTGCCAAGCTACGAAACATGTTATCTGTTTCTGATGCAGAAAAGCTAGTTCATGCATTCATGACCTCTAGACTGGACTATTGTAATGCACTTCTAGGTGGTTGTCCTGCTTCTTCAATAAACAAGCTACAGGTCGTCCAAAATGCAGCAGCGAGAGTCCTTACGAGGTCAAGAAAATATGATCATATTACCCCAATTTTACAGTCTCTGCACTGGCTACCTATTAAGTTCCGCATCAAAAATTAAAAATTATCATTACTTACTTATAAGGCCCTAAATGGTTTAGCTCCAGCGTACCTAACTAGCCTTCTACCACGTTACAACCCATCACGCACCCTAAGGTCACAAAACGCTGGACTTTTGGTAGTTCCTAGGATAGCAAAGTCCACTAAAGGAGGTAGAGCCTTCTCACATTTGGCTCCCAAACTCTGGAATAGCCTTCCTGATAATGTTCGGGGTTCAGACACACTCTCTTTGTTTAAATCTAGATTAAAAACACATCTCTTTCGCCAAGCATTCGAATAATGTATCTTTTTAATTGTGAGTGTAGTTGCATCTGATCAAAGGTGCATTTTTATTCATTAGCTTGGGTTAAACTAATTTTACTTTGTTGGATCAGCAGCTATGCTAATGATGTCTGTATTTTGTTTCTATGTGTTCTATGTTTTGCCACGGGATTCACATCCCGTGGTAACTAGGATTTACACAAGCTCCAGTCTGGATCCAGAACACCTGAGAAGAGATGATGCTGACCATCAGAGGACCTCAGATGATGCTAACCCTGAATGAACAAACAGAACTAACAATTATTCCTAAATGTGTGACTGAATCATATAATAACTTAATTAATAATATTGATAGTTCATCGTCTAGCTGACTACGTCTTGTATTATTATTATTTTTTAGTTTTTCTAAAATCCTGTCAAATGTGCACAAACTACTAGCTACTACTAAATATTGTAGAAACATAATTTTCTGTAAAGTTGCTTTGTAACGATTTGTTTTGTAAAAAGCGCTATACAAATAAACTTGAATTGAATTGAATTGAAGTGTAGGAGTCTAACTACCATTCCACAAGAGACTTAGGTCTCTGCAGAGCAAAAGTGGGCCTTTATGACTTTGTGGGTGTTTTCAAACTGCTGGGTGTTTCTAAATCATGCAATCAAAATGATCCCCCTTACCTAACCCCACCCCTAAACCTAACATCACTATGACGTCAGCCAATCAGGTATCATGGTCTAAAAAAACACTGATCTGGTAACTCCCATTACTTCCTTGCAGAGACCTATTCTTGTTCCACATGGGTGTTCTCTGTCTCTTTTCGTACAGTTCACGAGATAGGGGGCATGGTTTTGCATGACGCCCACCTGCGAATGCAGACACAATGGCTGGATTGCGTTTACATTACACTGAGATCACAATGCTTCCCCGACTACCTCTGGACCAGGACATGCTGTTCAGATAACTTTCCGAGAAATGCGTTTACACTTGTCTTTTCAGTGCGTATGTGGACAACATCCGGATACAGGTCGCATGTTAATGCCAAGTGTAAACGCAGCCTCTTATGTTTTAATATCAATGTGGATTTAACTCAAAAATCAACATTAAAAATCTGGGAGAGAAGACTACAGTGCTGGCTGTTCTGACATACAGTGTGGAAGTACGTTTATATTTAAAGGATTTGCTACTGATGATTCAAACCTGAGTTTTGAGCAGTGTAGAGCAGCAGTTCTCAATTCCAGTCCTCCCGCCCCACTGCTCTGCGCATTTTGAATGTGACATTTGTTCTATTCGAACGTAAGTGCCCTGGATCACAGGATATTCCACCATGATTATAGTTTGAAGCAAAGGTATATATTCCATTCCAAATTTTTTATGAATTTATTTACAAAGGTATACGATGTCATACTTGTCCATGTGTGAAGATGCTGAGCAGTGTAAATCCGGGAATGAATGTTTCGAAGTGAGGTAAACTTCAACAGATTTCCCCTGCTCAGGGAGTAGGGAGCAATTACAGGGTGTAGGGACCATGTTAATGGGAACACAGTTGATGCACGGGGCTCACTTCTAATGAGCTGATTATCTGAATCAGTTGTTTTAACACAAAATATGCAGAGCTGGGGGGGCGCGAGCACTGGGATCGAGAACCGCTGGTGGAGAGTAGCACTTGTTGTTTGTCGTTTCTCAGATCACAAATGCAGACATGGTTTTATGTTTACGCAGTGCGAAGCAATGCATAAAAAGACAGTATAAGTCATTATAATCCGTATGTCCCCACTGGATGCAACAAATGGCTCATTTGTAATGGGTTTCATTGTTTTTGTCTTGTCCTGACTGGGACACCCATCACAGTATGGTAAGTGGCGTAACATTTCCGTTACACGCTTGAGGCATTCGGCCAACCACAAAGCACTTGAAATAGCTTGCCAATCAGAGCACAGTTCGCTTTTCAGACCAATGAGCTTTGTAAAAAAAAAAAGATTAATTTCAGAACGGCGGGCATTGAGGTAAAACAATAATATACAGTATGTGGAAAATAATGTGTTTTTTTTTTGTTTTACCTTAAACGGCATAAACACGTTTCACTACACCAAATACACATTATTTTTTGCAACATCATATGGCCCCTTTGAAGCTGTTTAGGACTGCAGTTACATAACCCAAAAAACAACAAAGGTGAACTAACATTTTCATATGTTCATATCTATTCTCATATAACCACAAATTACATGTGACCAACACTGCAAATTGCCATTTGTGCAAATTGCATTTCCATCTCTCTCTCTCTCTTCTGTTTTTTTGAGTGCACAGGTATGACCTTCAGAATAATTTTGGTTGGCACTTCCTGTCCTGACAGGTTGCCATGGTAACAGCTCTTTGGACTAACAGAAAGATGACGTACAGCACTGGCACTAGAGCTCTCGTGTCTGAGAACTGCAGGTTTCTAATGCTGTCAGATCTGACTACTTCAAGAGAGGGGATGCATTTAGACTTGCCAAGTTTTTACAGATTAGCCCTGAAGTGTTTGTTTCCCCTCATTTCATTCTGAACTCAAGAACAGTGTAATGACAAAACACTATATTTAACGCTGATTCTGACAATGGTGGAATTTTTGAAAAATGACCGACGTATCTTGTGCATTCAAGTTACAAATGGCCACACCTGCTCTTACGTTAAATTTTGTAGATATGTATAAAAAAAAAAAAAAAAGAAGGGATAGTTCAAATATAGGACATCATTTACCCACCCTCATATTGTTTCAAACCAAAATGCATTTTTCATTTTTTGGAAGATATTTTGAATGACTCAGTGGGGTCCAAAAAAAAAAAAAAAGAACACATGATTACTGAATGAAGTATCTTGTTTCGTAACTGTACCTTTAACAATACACAATGAATCATGTTTATTCTTAGAGAAAATTCAGGCAATGGGTATTAAAAAGCTGATTACATAGAAAATGAGTCATCAGTACAACAACCATTCATTTATGCAGACATGTGAGGAAGGAGATGAGGTGGAGGAATTTTCAAAACAGTAGTCAGTCCTGATTTTTTTTTTTTTTTTCATTTAGAAAAAGACACAGAGTGTGTATGTACATATTTGCTCTGTAAAGCATGTGTATACATGCAAAAATGTGTGTGTGTGTACTGTAAAACTGTAAAAAAACATACATACATACACAAAAATACACACACACATATAAGAATTGACAACGGGTTTTGGATTATTCGTTAATAATGCACACATGAGGTGATGCGGCCACAAGATGAAATGTTGGATAAAATTTCTTATTTATCTCATCCAATTCCTCCGTTGCTACTTCCAAAACATAATTTTAGACCTAGTAACAGAGACCATTGATAGCAGTCTAATGCAGTTAATAATGCAGTTATTATAGAGAGAGACTGAATTAATTACCCGAGTCTGTGTGTTCGGCTCTACTAATAGTGAAACTGTTAGTTCATCTGTTTCAAGAACAGCATCATTACTTTGCTAGTGAGAAATGTTGTGTAGTCTTTAATTTTCGAAACTATTTTACTGCAAAAAATTGTTAGAGCAGCACTGACAACACGCTTCTGTGTGTTTATGTTTCCGAGTGTGTGTCCATACTTTGTGTGTGTTTGTAAGGAAGAGTGAGTGGAAGAACAATGTGTGTATACATCATATTAATAAATATTACATTAATTAACTGTTCTTTAAATCTGATAAGGTAATTATCCCATTTTCATTCATGGCAACTTGACACTGTAAGTTTTGTTAATACTTTTGCATAATAATTAAGAAAGACTACAAAGAGGTACGCAATCTGTTGCCTCTATTAAAACACCTTTGTTTTTCTGTTTTTGTTTTTTACAGCTTAATCCTTTTTCTTTTTCTTTTTTATGTTGCCTCAAACAAAACCTGGCCTCAAATTGATCACAGTAACAAAAGGACACAGACTGATTCTGAAGCTGTCCATTGGCCACTTCAGGCACACAATTCACTTATCTCTCAATAGTCCTGACATTCAGTTTGGCATCGCTGTGTTAAAATCAAAAACGAGTCATTCATAATCTCAGCCAGACAATAACTCACAAAAGATGGTAATCTCCACTGCACAAGACCACAAATCAATGACCACAAGGTCATCCGTAATACTATTACAAGGATGGAATCAAGGGAGGAAGCTTTTATAGGGAAGATATCAGCATGTGAGGGCTTCTGGATTTTCCCTTGACCAAAAAAAGAACAGAAGATCTGGTGTCTATATCCAGCAATGTCCATTAATCATCTCCAGTTGCTTTTGTGTTGCGCAGTCTCAATGCACTGGTCACAACAAACTAAAGCCATCTATTATGCCTGATATTAATACAGAAAGGCCAAGATGATTTATAATGCTTTTTTTGGCGACATCGTTTGCTAATTAATAACAGTGCAATTTCCTGTCAAGTAAGACCGCCCTAATATCACTACCTTTTATTGTTTATTTTTTTCTCTTAATTTATTAGCACATTTTCATACACAAGCCAATACGCGTTTTCCTCCAGCAAGTTAAAGATTCATC
>NC_068380.1:25629526-25664299 GCF_023724105.1 Carassius gibelio | reverse complement strand
AGTCCTATTTTAATAAGTGCTTCTCTTTGGGGTAGTAGTAATGAGGAAATGAAGAGCAACCAAAGCTTCACCTATGTTCTGTTTCTTATAGTTTCCAATCTTGTGACTTTTTATTTATTTAATTAGTATTTCTTATTTTGCAGATATATGCCTCTGGTCCAAACTTGTAACTTTAAATGCTGAATAAAATTGAAAAAATTGGACACAAGTATGCATCATCCTCTGTGGCCAACTTTTCAAATCCTTGCCTCCTTGAGTGGAAAGCAGCTGATGTCTACTGTAACTTCAGCATCTTTCTTTTCAACCAAAGCAGAAAGTGCTATCAAGTTGGGGCAAATGTTTGCTGTCTGACTTCCCAGTGTCCAACTGGTCTGTATTTAGTTTCATTTGAAGGAGACTCCCTCGATGACTACAAAGAGAAGCATCTGTTATTCCATGTAAGAATAAGTGCTTTACTTTGGGACTGCCTTGTTGGTGTTTGTTCATCAGTGGGTTAGCCCATTGCCTTGATTACAACAGAATCAAAGTTTAAACACTAGAAGTGGCTGTTTTTTCCAAAGTTTTGGCATGGTAATCATTGATTTTGTGCATAGTGTGTTTCTATGCTTTAACAAGGACTGTCATCATGTTCATCTTTCAGAAAACGTTATAATAGTTGAATTTGCATGAAATGCTTTAAATTTGTGAAAAGTCCACCCATGCTCAAGAATGCTGAGGCATTCCAAAGATATTAACAGGGCAATCAAAGATTAATGGCCTTTCAAAACTACCCAAGTACCAACGACCACAGCAAAGCCAAAGAGCCACAGACATATTTATAATGGGTGCTGTTAACAAAACTGCTCAGATCAGCTCACCCTGACTGCAGGCAGCATGCTCCTGGTATCTCTGGCTGGAAATGTCCTCATCTGATTCCACAGAATTGTAGTCTTCGAAATGGAAAATATTTTGATTTGTCACTATCGGTACCCTCATAATGGCACTGACTTGTCTGTTGTAATAGGTAAGTGCTATTTGTCGGGGTAGTTTCAAGTGACGAGTGCTTCAGGACATAATTCATTTTCTGGGACGCCAAACTGAGTTCTAAATGCAATGATCAGATAATCACAGTATCCATCCCATTAAGATTACTTCAAATGGGAGCATTGATTAGTCCTATGTTAATAAGTGCTTCTCTTTGGGGTAGTAGTAATGAGGAAATGAAGAGCAACCAAAGCTTCACCTATGTTCTATTTCTTATAGTTTCCAATCTTCTGATTTTTTATTTATTTAATTTGTATTTCTTATTTTGCAGATATATGTCCAAACTTGTAACTGTAAATGCTGAATTAAATTGAAAAAATTGGACACAATTATGCATCCTCCTCTGTGGCCAACTTTTCAAATCCTTGCCTCCTTGAGTGAAAAGCAGCTGATGTCTACTCTAACTTTAGCATCTTTCTTTTCAACCAAAGCAGAAAGTGCTATCAAGTTGGGGTAAATGTTTGCTGACTGACTTCCCAGTGTCCAACTGGTCTGTATTTAGTTTCATTTGAAGGAGACTCCCTCGGTGACTACAAAGAGAAGCATCTGTTATTCCATGTAAGAATAAGTGCTTTACTTTGGGACTGCTTTGCTGGTGTTTGTTCATGAGTGGGTTTTTCCATTGCCTTGATTACAGCAGAATCCAAATTTAAACACTAGAAGGTGCTGTTTTTTCCAAAGTTTTGGCATGGTAATCATTGATTTTGTGCATGGTGTGTTTCTATGCTTTAACAAGGACTGTCATAATGTTCTTCTTTCAGAAAACATTATAATAGTTGAATTTGCATGAAATGCTTTAAATGTGTGAAAAGTCCACCCATGCTCAAGAATGCTGAGGCATTCCAAAAATATTAAAAGGGCAATCAAAGATGAATGGCCTTTAAAAACTACCCAAGTACCAACGACCACAGCAAAGCCAAAGAGCCATAGACATATTTTTAATGGGTGCTGTTAACAAAACTGCTCAGATCAGCTCACCCTGACTGCAGGCTGCATGCTCCTGGTATCTCTGGCTGGAAATGTCCTCATCTGATTCCACAGAATTGTAGTCTTCGAAATGGAAAATATTTTGATTTGTCACTATCGGTACCCTCATAATGGCACTGACTTGTCTGTTGTAATAGGCAAGTGCTATTTGTTGGGGTAGTTTCAAGTGACGAGTGCTTCAGGACATAATTCATTTTCTGGGACGCCAAACTGAGTTCTAAATGCAATTATCAGATAATCACAGTATCCATCCCATTAAGATTACTTCAAATGGGAGCATTGATTAGTCCTATTTTAATAAGTGCTTCTCTTTGGGGTAGTAGTAATGAGGAAATGAAGAGCAACCAAAGCTTCACCTATGTTCTATTTCTTATAGTTTCCAATCTTGTGATTTTTTATTTATTTAATTTCTATTTCTTATTTTGCATATATATGCCTCTGGTCCAAACTTGTAACTTTAAATGCTGAATAAAATTCACACAATTATGCATCATCCTCTGTGGCCAACTTTTCAAATCCTTACCTCCTTGAGTGGAAAGCAGCTGATGTCTAGTCTAACTTCAGCATCTTTCTTTTCAACCAAAGCAGAAAGTGCTATCAAGTTGGGGTAAATGTTTGCTGTCTGACTTCCCAGTGTCCAACTGGTCTGTATTTAGTTTCATTTGAAGGAGACTCCCTCGATGACTACAAAGAGAAGCATCTGTTATTCCATGTAAGAATAAGTGCTTTACTTTGGGACTGCCTTGTTGGTGTTTGTTCATCAGTGGGTTAGCCCATTGCCTTGATTACAACAGAATCCAAATTTAAACACTAGAAGTGGCTGTTTTTCCAAAGTTTTGGCATGGTAATCATTGATTTTGTGCATAGTGTGTTTCTATGCTTTAACAAGGACTGTCATCATGTTCATCTTTCAGAAAACGTTATAATAGTTGAATTTGCATGAAATGCTTTAAATTTGTGAAAAGTCCACCCATGCTCAAGAATGCTGAGGCATTCCAAAGATATTAACAGGGCAATCAAAGATTAATGGCCTTTCAAAACTACCCAAGTACCAACGACCACAGCGAAGCCAAAGAGCCATAGACATATTTATAATGGGTGCTGTTAACAAAACTGCTCAGATCAGCTCACCCTGACTGCAGGCAGCATGCTCCTGGTATCTCTGGCTGGAAATGTCCTCATCTGATTCCACAGAACTGTAGTCTTCGAAATGGAAAATATTTTGATTTGTCACTATCGGTACCCTCATAATGGCACTGACTTGTCTGTTGTAATAGGTAAGTGCTATTTGTTGGGGTAGTTTCAAGTGACGAGTGCTTCAGGACATAATTCATTTTCTGGGACGCCAAACTGAGTTCTAAATGCAATGATCAGATAATCACAGTATCCATCCCATTAAGATTACTTCAAATGGGAGCATTGATTAGTCCTATGTTAATAAGTGCTTCTCTTTGGGGTAGTAGTAATGAGGAAATGAAGAGCAACCAAAGCTTCACCTATGTTCTATTTCTTATAGTTTCCAATCTTGTGATTTTTTTATTTATTTAATTTGTATTTCTTATTTTGCAGATACATGCCTCTGGTCCAAACTTGTAACTTTAAATGCTGAATAAAATTGAAAAAATTGGACACAATTATGCATCCTCCTCTGTGGCCAACTTTTCAAATCCTTGCCTCCTTGAGTGAAAAGCAGCTGATGTCTACTCTAACTTCAGCATCTTTCTTTTCAACCAAAGCAGAAAGTGCTATCAAGTTGGGGTAAATGTTTGCTGACTGACTTCCCAGTGTCCAACTGGTCTGTATTTAGTTTCATTTGAAGGAGACTCCCTCGATGACTACAAAGAGAAGCATCTGTTATTCCATGTAAGAATAAGTGCTTTACTTTGGGACTGCCTTGTTGGTGTTTGTTCATCAGTGGGTTAGCCCATTGCCTTGATTACAACAGAATCAAAATTTAAACACTAGAAGGTGCTGTTTTTTCCAAAGTTTTGGCATGGTAATCATTGATTTTGTGCATAGTGTGTTTCTATGCTTTAACAAGGACTGTCATAATGTTCTTCTTTCAGAAAACATTATAATAGTTGCATTTACATGAAATGCTTTAAATGTGTGAAAAGTCCACCCATGCTCAAGAATGCTGAGGCATTCCAAAGATATTAACAGGGCAATCAAAGATTAATGGCCTTTCAAAACTACCCAAGTACCAACGACCACAGCAAAGCCAAATAGCCACAGACATATTTATAATGGGTGCTGTTAACAAAACTGCTCAGATCAGCTCACCCTGACTGCAGGCAGCATGCTCCTGGTATCTCTGGCTGGAAATGTCCTCATCTGATTCCACAGAATTGTAGTCTTCGAAATGGAAAATATTTTGATTTGTCACTATCGGTACCCTCATAATGGCACTGACTTGTCTGTTGTAATAGGTAAGTGCTATTTGTTGGGGTAGTTTCAAGTGACGAGTGCTTCAGGACATAATTCATTTTCTGGGACGCCAAACTGAGTTCTAAATGCAATGATCAGATAATCACAGTATCCATCCCATTAAGATTACTTCAAATGGGAGCATTGATTAGTCCTATGTTAATAAGTGCTTCTCTTTGGGGTAGTAGTAATGAGGAAATGAAGAGCAACCAAAGCTTCACCTATGTTCTATTTCTTATAGTTTCCAATCTTGTGATTTTTTATTTATTTCATTTGTATTTCTTATTTTGCAGATATATGTCCAAACTTGTAACTGTAAATGCTGAATTAAATTGAAAAAATTGGACACAATTATGCATCCTCCTCTGTGGCCAACTTTTCAAATCCTTGCCTCCTTGAGTGAAAAGCAGCTGATGTCTACTCTAACTTTAGCATCTTTCTTTTCAACCAAAGCAGAAAGTGCTATCAAGTTGGGGTAAATGTTTGCTGACTGACTTCCCAGTGTCCAACTGTTCTGTATTTAGTTTCATTTGAAGGAGACTCCCTCGATGACTACAAAGAGAAGCATCTGTTATTCCATGTAAGAATAAGTGCTTTACTTTGGGACTGCTTTGCTGGTGTTTGTTCATGAGTGGGTTTTTCCATTGCCTTGATTACAGCAGAATCCAAATTTAAACACTAGAAGGTGCTGTTTTTTCCAAAGTTTTGGCATGGTAATCATTGATTTTGTGCATGGTGTGTTTCTATGCTTTAACAAGGACTGTCATAATGTTCTTCTTTCAGAAAACATTATAATAGTTGAATTTGCATGAAATGCTTTAAATGTGTGAAAAGTCCACCCATGCTCAAGAATGCTGAGGCATTCCAAAAATATTAAAAGGGCAATCAAAGATGAATGGCCTTTAAAAACTACCCAAGTACCAACGACCACAGCAAAGCCAAAGAGCAATAGACATATTTTTAATGGGTGCTGTTAACAAAACTGCTCAGATCAGCTCACCCTGACTGCAGGCTGCATGCTCCTGGTATCTCTGGCTGGAAATGTCCTCATCTGATTCCACAGAATTGTAGTCTTCGAAATGGAAAATATTTTGATTTGTCACTATCGGTACCCTCATAATGGCACTGACTTGTCTGTTGTAATAGGCAAGTGCTATTTGTTGGGGTAGTTTCAAGTGACGAGTGCTTCAGGACATAATTCATTTTCTGGGACGCCAAACTGAGTTCTAAATGCAATTATCAGATAATCACAGTATCCATCCCATTAAGATTACTTCAAATGGGAGCATTGATTAGTCCTATTTTAATAAGTGCTTCTCTTTGGGGTAGTAGTAATGAGGAAATGAAGAGCAACCAAAGCTTCACCTATGTTCTATTTCTTATAGTTTCCAATCTTGTGATTTTTTATTTATTTAATTTCTATTTCTTATTTTGCATATATATGCCTCTGGTCCAAACTTGTAACTTTAAATGCTGAATAAAATTCACACAATTATGCATCATCCTCTGTGGCCAACTTTTCAAATCCTTACCTCCTTGAGTGGAAAGCAGCTGATGTCTAGTCTAACTTCAGCATCTTTCTTTTCAACCAAAGCAGAAAGTGCTATCAAGTTGGGGTAAATGTTTGCTGTCTGACTTCCCAGTGTCCAACTGGTCTGTATTTAGTTTCATTTGAAGGAGACTCCCTCGATGACTACAAAGAGAAGCATCTGTTATTCCATGTAAGAATAAGTGCTTTACTTTGGGACTGCCTTGTTGGTGTTTGTTCATCAGTGGGTTAGCCCATTGCCTTGATTACAACAGAATCCAAATTTAAACACTAGAAGTGGCTGTTTTTCCAAAGTTTTGGCATGGTAATCATTGATTTTGTGCATAGTGTGTTTCTATGCTTTAACAAGGACTGTCATCATGTTCATCTTTCAGAAAACGTTATAATAGTTGAATTTGCATGAAATGCTTTAAATTTGTGAAAAGTCCACCCATGCTCAAGAATGCTGAGGCATTCCAAAGATATTAACAGGGCAATCAAAGATTAATGGCCTTTCAAAACTACCCAAGTACCAACGACCACAGCGAAGCCAAAGAGCCATAGACATATTTATAATGGGTGCTGTTAACAAAACTGCTCAGATCAGCTCACCCTGACTGCAGGCAGCATGCTCCTGGTATCTCTGGCTGGAAATGTCCTCATCTGATTCCACAGAACTGTAGTCTTCGAAATGGAAAATATTTTGATTTGTCACTATCGGTACCCTCATAATGGCACTGACTTGTCTGTTGTAATAGGTAAGTGCTATTTGTTGGGGTAGTTTCAAGTGACGAGTGCTTCAGGACATAATTCATTTTCTGGGACGCCAAACTGAGTTCTAAATGCAATGATCAGATAATCACAGTATCCATCCCATTAAGATTACTTCAAATGGGAGCATTGATTAGTCCTATGTTAATAAGTGCTTCTCTTTGGGGTAGTAGTAATGAGGAAATGAAGAGCAACCAAAGCTTCACCTATGTTCTATTTCTTATAGTTTCCAATCTTGTGATTTTTTTTATTTATTTAATTTGTATTTCTTATTTTGCAGATACATGCCTCTGGTCCAAACTTGTAACTTTAAATGCTGAATAAAATTGAAAAAATTGGACACAATTATGCATCCTCCTCTGTGGCCAACTTTTCAAATCCTTGCCTCCTTGAGTGAAAAGCAGCTGATGTCTACTCTAACTTCAGCATCTTTCTTTTCAACCAAAGCAGAAAGTGCTATCAAGTTGGGGTAAATGTTTGCTGACTGACTTCCCAGTGTCCAACTGGTCTGTATTTAGTTTCATTTGAAGGAGACTCCCTCGATGACTACAAAGAGAAGCATCTGTTATTCCATGTAAGAATAAGTGCTTTACTTTGGGACTGCCTTGTTGGTGTTTGTTCATCAGTGGGTTAGCCCATTGCCTTGATTACAACAGAATCAAAATTTAAACACTAGAAGGTGCTGTTTTGTCCAAAGTTTTGGCATGGTAATCATTGATTTTGTGCATAGTGTGTTTCTATGCTTTAACAAGGACTGTCATAATGTTCTTCTTTCAGAAAACATTATAATAGTTGCATTTACATGAAATGCTTTAAATGTGTGAAAAGTCCACCCATGCTCAAGAATGCTGAGGCATTCCAAAGATATTAACAGGGCAATCAAAGATTAATGGCCTTTCAAAACTACCCAAGTACCAACGACCACAGCAAAGCCAAAGAGCCACAGACATATTTATAATGGGTGCTGTTAACAAAACTGCTCAGATCAGCTCACCCTGACTGCAGGCAGCATGCTCCTGGTATCTCTGGCTGGAAATGTCCTCATCTGATTCCACAGAATTGTAGTCTTCGAAATGGAAAATATTTTGATTTGTCACTATCGGTACCCTCATAATGGCACTGACTTGTCTGTTGTAATAGGTAAGTGCTATTTGTTGGGGTAGTTTCAAGTGACGAGTGCTTCAGGACATAATTCATTTTCTGGGACGCCAAACTGAGTTCTAAATGCAATGATCAGATAATCACAGTATCCATCCCATTAAGATTACTTCAAATGGGAGCATTGATTAGTCCTATGTTAATAAGTGCTTCTCTTTGGGGTAGTAGTAATGAGGAAATGAAGAGCAACCAAAGCTTCACCTATGTTCTATTTCTTATAGTTTCCAATCTTGTGATTTTTTTATTTATTTCATTTGTATTTCTTATTTTGCAGATATATGTCCAATCTTGTAACTGTAAATGCTGAATTAAATTGAAAAAATTGGACACAATTATGCATCCTCCTCTGTGGCCAACTTTTCAAATCCTTGCCTCCTTGAGTGAAAAGCAGCTGATGTCTACTCTAACTTTAGCATCTTTCTTTTCAACCAAAGCAGAAAGTGCTATCAAGTTGGGGTAAATGTTTGCTGACTGACTTCCCAGTGTCCAACTGGTCTGTATTTAGTTTCATTTGAAGGAGACTCCCTCGATGACTACAAAGAGAAGCATCTGTTATTCCATGTAAGAATAAGTGCTTTACTTTGGGACTGCTTTGCTGGTGTTTGTTCATGAGTGGGTTTTTCCATTGCCTTGATTACAGCAGAATCCAAATTTAAACACTAGAAGGTGCTGTTTTTTCCAAAGTTTTGGCATGGTAATCATTGATTTTGTGCATGGTGTGTTTCTATGCTTTAACAAGGACTGTCATAATGTTCTTCTTTCAGAAAACATTATAATAGTTGAATTTGCATGAAATGCTTTAAATGTGTGAAAAGTCCACCCATGCTCAAGAATGCTGAGGCATTCCAAAAATATTAAAAGGGCAATCAAAGATGAATGGCCTTTAAAAACTACCCAAGTACCAACGACCACAGCAAAGCCAAAGAGCAATAGACATATTTTTAATGGGTGCTGTTAACAAAACTGCTCAGATCAGCTCACCCTGACTGCAGGCTGCATGCTCCTGGTATCTCTGGCTGGAAATGTCCTCATCTGATTCCACAGAATTGTAGTCTTCGAAATGGAAAATATTTTGATTTGTCACTATCGGTACCCTCATAATGGCACTGACTTGTCTGTTGTAATAGGCAAGTGCTATTTGTTGGGGTAGTTTCAAGTGACGAGTGCTTCAGGACATAATTCATTTTCTGGGACGCCAAACTGAGTTCTAAATGCAATTATCAGATAATCACAGTATCCATCCCATTAAGATTACTTCAAATGGGAGCATTGATTAGTCCTATTTTAATAAGTGCTTCTCTTTGGGGTAGTAGTAATGAGGAAATGAAGAGCAACCAAAGCTTCACCTATGTTCTATTTCTTATAGTTTCCAATCTTGTGATTTTTTATTTATTTAATTTCTATTTCTTATTTTGCATATATATGCCTCTGGTCCAAACTTGTAACTTTAAATGCTGAATAAAATTCACACAATTATGCATCATCCTCTGTGGCCAACTTTTCAAATCCTTACCTCCTTGAGTGGAAAGCAGCTGATGTCTAGTCTAACTTCAGCATCTTTCTTTTCAACCAAAGCAGAAAGTGCTATCAAGTTGGGGTAAATGTTTGCTGTCTGACTTCCCAGTGTCCAACTGGTCTGTATTTAGTTTCATTTGAAGGAGACTCCCTCGATGACTACAAAGAGAAGCATCTGTTATTCCATGTAAGAATAAGTGCTTTACTTTGGGACTGCCTTGTTGGTTTTTGTTCATCAGTGGGTTAGCCCATTGCCTTGATTATAACAGAATCCAAATTTAAACACTAGAAGTGGCTTTTTTCCAAAGTTTTGGCATGGTAATCATTGATTTTGTGCATAGTGTGTTTCTATGCTTTAACAAGGACTGTCATCATGTTCATCTTTCAGAAAACGTTATAATAGTTGAATTTGCATGAAATGCTTTAAATTTGTGAAAAGTCCACCCATGCTCAAGAATGCTGAGGCATTCCAAAGATATTAACAGGGCAATCAAAGATTAATGGCCTTTCAAAACTACCCAAGTACCAACGACCACAGCGAAGCCAAAGAGCCATAGACATATTTATAATGGGTGCTGTTAACAAAACTGCTCAGATCAGCTCACCCTGACTGCAGGCAGCATGCTCCTGGTATCTCTGGCTGGAAATGTCCTCATCTGATTCCACAGAACTGTAGTCTTCGAAATGGAAAATATTTTGATTTGTCACTATCGGTACCCTCATAATGGCACTGACTTGTCTGTTGTAATAGGTAAGTGCTATTTGTTGGGGTAGTTTCAAGTGACGAGTGCTTCAGGACATAATTCATTTTCTGGGACGCCAAACTGAGTTCTAAATGCAATGATCAGATAATCACAGTATCCATCCCATTAAGATTACTTCAAATGGGAGCATTGATTAGTCCTATGTTAATAAGTGCTTCTCTTTGGGGTAGTAGTAATGAGGAAATGAAGAGCAACCAAAGCTTCACTTATGTTCTATTTCTTATAGTTTCCAATCTTGTGATTTTTTTATTTATTTAATTTGTATTTCTTATTTTGCAGATATATGCCTCTGGTCCAAACTTGTAACTTTAAATGCTGAATAAAATTGAAAAAATTGGAACCAATTATGCATCCTCCTCTGTGGCCAACTTTTAAAATCCTTGCCTCCTTGAGTGAAAAGCAGCTGATGTCTACTCTAACTTCAGCATCTTTCTTTTCAACCAAAGCAGAAAGTGCTATCAAGTTGGGGTAAATGTTTGCTGACTGACTTCCCAGTGTCCAACTGGTCTGTATTTAGTTTCATTTGAAGGAGACTCCCTCGATGACTACAAAGAGAAGCATCTGTTATTCCATGTAAGAATAAGTGCTTTACTTTGGGACTGCCTTGTTGGTGTTTGTTCATCAGTGGGTTAGCCCATTGCCTTGATTACAACAGAATCCAAATTTAAACACTAGAAGGTGCTGTTTTTTCCAAAGTTTTGGCATGGTAATCATTGATTTTGTGCATAGTGTGTTTCTATGCTTTAACAAGGACTGTCATCATGTTCTTCTTTCAGAAAACATTATAATAGTTGCATTTACATGAAATGCTTTAAATGTGTGAAAAGTCCACCCATGCTCAAGAATGCTGAGGCATTCCAAAGATATTAAAAGGGCAATCAAAGATGAATGGCCTTTCAAAACTACCCAAGTACCAACGACCACAGCAAAGCCAAAGAGCCATAGAAATATTTATAATGGGTGCTGTTAACAAAACTGCTCAGATCAGCTCACCTTGACTGCAGGCAGCATGCTCCTGGTATCTCTAGCTGGAAATGTCCTCATCTGATTCCACAGAATTGTAGTCTTCGAAATTGAAAATATTTTGATTTGACACTATCGGTACCCTCATAATGGCACTGACTTGTTTGTTGTAATAGGTAAGTGCTATTTGTTGGGGTAGTTTCAAGTGACGAGTGCTTCAGGACATAATTCATTTTCTGGGACGCCAAACTGAGTTCTAAATGCAATGATCAGATAATCACAGTATCCATCCCATTAAGATTACTTCAAATGGGAGCATTGATTAGTCCTATGTTAATAAGTGCTTCTCTTTGGGGTAGTAGTAATGAGGAAATGAAGAGCAACCAAAGCTTCACCTATGTTCTATTTCTTATAGTTTCCAATCTTGTGATTTTTTTATTTATTTAATTTGTATTTCTTATTTTGCAGATATATGTCCAAACTTGTAACTGTAAATGCTGAATTAAATTGAAAAAATTGGACACAATTATGCATCCTCCTCTGTGGCCAACTTTTCAAATCCTTGCCTCCTTGAGTGAAAAGCAGCTGATGTCTACTCTAACTTTAGCATCTTTCTTTTCAACCAAAGCAGAAAGTGCTATCAAGTTGGGGTAAATGTTTGCTGACTGACTTCCCAGTGTCCAACTGGTCTGTATTTAGTTTCATTTGAAGGAGACTCCCTCGATGACTACAAAGAGAAGCATCTGTTATTCCATGTAAGAATAAGTGCTTTACTTTGGGACTGCTTTGCTGGTGTTTGTTCATCAGTGGGTTAGCCCATTGCCTTGATTACAACAGAATCCAAATTTAAACACTAGAAGTGGCTGTTTTTCCAAAGTTTTGGCATGGTAATCATTGATTTTGTGCATAGTGTGTTTCTATGCTTTAACAAGGACTGTCATCATGTTCATCTTTCAGAAAACGTTATAATAGTTGAATTTGCATGAAATGCTTTAAATTTGTGAAAAGTCCACCCATGCTCAAGAATGCTGAGGCATTCCAAAGATATTAACAGGGCAATCAAAGATTAATGGCCTTTCAAAACTACCCAAGTACCAACGACCACAGCGAAGCCAAAGAGCCATAGACATATTTATAATGGGTGCTGTTAACAAAACTGCTCAGATCAGCTCACCCTGACTGCAGGCAGCATGCTCCTGGTATCTCTGGCTGGAAATGTCCTCATCTGATTCCACAGAACTGTAGTCTTCGAAATGGAAAATATTTTGATTTGTCACTATCGGTACCCTCATAATGGCACTGACTTGTCTGTTGTAATAGGTAAGTGCTATTTGTTGGGGTAGTTTCAAGTGACGAGTGCTTCAGGACATAATTCATTTTCTGGGACGCCAAACTGAGTTCTAAATGCAATGATCAGATAATCACAGTATCCATCCCATTAAGATTACTTCAAATGGGAGCATTGATTAGTCCTATGTTAATAAGTGCTTCTCTTTGGGGTAGTAGTAATGAGGAAATGAAGAGCAACCAAAGCTTCACTTATGTTCTATTTCTTATAGTTTCCAATCTTGTGATTTTTTTATTTATTTAATTTGTATTTCTTATTTTGCAGATATATGCCTCTGGTCCAAACTTGTAACTTTAAATGCTGAATAAAATTGAAAAAATTGGAACCAATTATGCATCCTCCTCTGTGGCCAACTTTTAAAATCCTTGCCTCCTTGAGTGAAAAGCAGCTGATGTCTACTCTAACTTCAGCATCTTTCTTTTCAACCAAAGCAGAAAGTGCTATCAAGTTGGGGTAAATGTTTGCTGACTGACTTCCCAGTGTCCAACTGGTCTGTATTTAGTTTCATTTGAAGGAGACTCCCTCGATGACTACAAAGAGAAGCATCTGTTATTCCATGTAAGAATAAGTGCTTTACTTTGGGACTGCCTTGTTGGTGTTTGTTCATCAGTGGGTTAGCCCATTGCCTTGATTACAACAGAATCCAAATTTAAACACTAGAAGGTGCTGTTTTTTCCAAAGTTTTGGCATGGTAATCATTGATTTTGTGCATAGTGTGTTTCTATGCTTTAACAAGGACTGTCATCATGTTCTTCTTTCAGAAAACATTATAATAGTTGCATTTACATGAAATGCTTTAAATGTGTGAAAAGTCCACCCATGCTCAAGAATGCTGAGGCATTCCAAAGATATTAAAAGGGCAATCAAAGATGAATGGCCTTTCAAAACTACCCAAGTACCAACGACCACAGCAAAGCCAAAGAGCCATAGAAATATTTATAATGGGTGCTGTTAACAAAACTGCTCAGATCAGCTCACCTTGACTGCAGGCAGCATGCTCCTGGTATCTCTAGCTGGAAATGTCCTCATCTGATTCCACAGAATTGTAGTCTTCGAAATTGAAAATATTTTGATTTGACACTATCGGTACCCTCATAATGGCACTGACTTGTTTGTTGTAATAGGTAAGTGCTATTTGTTGGGGTAGTTTCAAGTGACGAGTGCTTCAGGACATAATTCATTTTCTGGGACGCCAAACTGAGTTCTAAATGCAATGATCAGATAATCACAGTATCCATCCCATTAAGATTACTTCAAATGGGAGCATTGATTAGTCCTATGTTAATAAGTGCTTCTCTTTGGGGTAGTAGTAATGAGGAAATGAAGAGCAACCAAAGCTTCACCTATGTTCTATTTCTTATAGTTTCCAATCTTGTGATTTTTTTATTTATTTAATTTGTATTTCTTATTTTGCAGATATATGTCCAAACTTGTAACTGTAAATGCTGAATTAAATTGAAAAAATTGGACACAATTATGCATCCTCCTCTGTGGCCAACTTTTCAAATCCTTGCCTCCTTGAGTGAAAAGCAGCTGATGTCTACTCTAACTTTAGCATCTTTCTTTTCAACCAAAGCAGAAAGTGCTATCAAGTTGGGGTAAATGTTTGCTGACTGACTTCCCAGTGTCCAACTGGTCTGTATTTAGTTTCATTTGAAGGAGACTCCCTCGATGACTACAAAGAGAAGCATCTGTTATTCCATGTAAGAATAAGTGCTTTACTTTGGGACTGCTTTGCTGGTGTTTGTTCATGAGTGGGTTTTTCCATTGCCTTGATTACAGCAGAATCCAAATTTAAACACTAGAAGGTGCTGTTTTTTCCAAAGTTTTGGCATGGTAATCATTGATTTTGTGCATGGTGTGTTTCTATGCTTTAACAAGGACTGTCATAATGTTCTTCTTTCAGAAAACATTATAATAGTTGAATTTGCATGAAATGCTTTAAATGTGTGAAAAGTCCACCCATGCTCAAGAATGCTGAGGCATTCCAAAAATATTAAAAGGGCAATCAAAGATGAATGGCCTTTAAAAACTACCCAAGTACCAACGACCACAGCAAAGCCAAAGAGCAATAGACATATTTTTAATGGGTGCTGTTAACAAAACTGCTCAGATCAGCTCACCCTGACTGCAGGCTGCATGCTCCTGGTATCTCTGGCTGGAAATGTCCTCATCTGATTCCACAGAATTGTAGTCTTCGAAATGGAAAATATTTTGATTTGTCACTATCGGTACCCTCATAATGGCACTGACTTGTCTGTTGTAATAGGCAAGTACTATTTGTTGGGGTAGTTTCAAGTGACGAGTGCTTCAGGACATAATTCATTTTCTGGGACGCCAAACTTAGTTCTAAATGCAATTATCAGATAATCACAGTATCCATCCCATTAAGATTACTTCAAATGGGAGCATTGATTAGTCCTATTTTAATAAGTGCTTCTCTTTGGGGTAGTAGTAATGAGGAAATGAAGAGCAACCAAAGCTTCACCTATGTTCTATTTCTTATAGTTTCCAATCTTGTGATTTTTTATTTATTTAATTTCTATTTCTTATTTTGCAGATATATGCCTCTGGTCCAAACTTGTAACTTTAAATGCTGAATAAAATTCACACAATTATGCATCATCCTCTTTGGCCAACTTTTCAAATCCTTGCCTCCTTGAGTGGAAAGCAGCTGATGTCTAGTCTAACTTCAGCATCTTTCTTTTCAACCAAAGCAGAAAGTGCTATCAAGTTGGGGTAAATGTTTGCTGTCTGACTTCCAAGTGTCCAACTGGTCTGTATTTAGTTTCATTTGAAGGAGACTCCCTCGATGACTACAAAGAGAAGCATCTGTTATTCCATGTAAGAATAAGTGCTTTACTTTGGGACTGCCTTGTTGGTGTTTGTTCATCAGTGGGTTAGCCCATTGCCTTGATTACAACAGAATCCAAATTTAAACACTAGAAGTGGCTGTTTTTCCAAAGTTTTGGCATGGTAATCATTGATTTTGTGCATAGTGTGTTTCTATGCTTTAACAAGGACTGTCATCATGTTCATCTTTCAGAAAACGTTATAATAGTTGAATTTGCATGAAATGCTTTAAATTTGTGAAAAGTCCACCCATGCTCAAGAATGCTGAGGCATTCCAAAGATATTAACAGGGCAATCAAAGATTAATGGCCTTTCAAAACTACCCAAGTACCAACGACCACAGCGAAGCCAAAGAGCCATAGACATATTTATAATGGGTGCTGTTAACAAAACTGCTCAGATCAGCTCACCCTGACTGCAGGCAGCATGCTCCTGGTATCTCTGGCTGGAAATGTCCTCATCTGATTCCACAGAACTGTAGTCTTCGAAATGGAAAATATTTTGATTTGTCACTATCGGTACCCTCATAATGGCACTGACTTGTCTGTTGTAATAGGTAAGTGCTATTTGTTGGGGTAGTTTCAAGTGACGAGTGCTTCAGGACATAATTCATTTTCTGGGACGCCAAACTGAGTTCTAAATGCAATGATCAGATAATCACAGTATCCATCCCATTAAGATTACTTCAAATGGGAGCATTGATTAGTCCTATGTTAATAAGTGCTTCTCTTTGGGGTAGTAGTAATGAGGAAATGAAGAGCAACCAAAGCTTCACTTATGTTCTATTTCTTATAGTTTCCAATCTTGTGATTTTTTTATTTATTTAATTTGTATTTCTTATTTTGCAGATATATGCCTCTGGTCCAAACTTGTAACTTTAAATGCTGAATAAAATTGAAAAAATTGGAACCAATTATGCATCCTCCTCTGTGGCCAACTTTTAAAATCCTTGCCTCCTTGAGTGAAAAGCAGCTGATGTCTACTCTAACTTCAGCATCTTTCTTTTCAACCAAAGCAGAAAGTGCTATCAAGTTGGGGTAAATGTTTGCTGACTGACTTCCCAGTGTCCAACTGGTCTGTATTTAGTTTCATTTGAAGGAGACTCCCTCGATGACTACAAAGAGAAGCATCTGTTATTCCATGTAAGAATAAGTGCTTTACTTTGGGACTGCCTTGTTGGTGTTTGTTCATCAGTGGGTTAGCCCATTGCCTTGATTACAACAGAATCCAAATTTAAACACTAGAAGGTGCTGTTTTTTCCAAAGTTTTGGCATGGTAATCATTGATTTTGTGCATAGTGTGTTTCTATGCTTTAACAAGGACTGTCATCATGTTCTTCTTTCAGAAAACATTATAATAGTTGCATTTACATGAAATGCTTTAAATGTGTGAAAAGTCCACCCATGCTCAAGAATGCTGAGGCATTCCAAAGATATTAAAAGGGCAATCAAAGATGAATGGCCTTTCAAAACTACCCAAGTACCAACGACCACAGCAAAGCCAAAGAGCCATAGAAATATTTATAATGGGTGCTGTTAACAAAACTGCTCAGATCAGCTCACCTTGACTGCAGGCAGCATGCTCCTGGTATCTCTAGCTGGAAATGTCCTCATCTGATTCCACAGAATTGTAGTCTTCGAAATTGAAAATATTTTGATTTGACACTATCGGTACCCTCATAATGGCACTGACTTGTTTGTTGTAATAGGTAAGTGCTATTTGTTGGGGTAGTTTCAAGTGACGAGTGCTTCAGGACATAATTCATTTTCTGGGACGCCAAACTGAGTTCTAAATGCAATGATCAGATAATCACAGTATCCATCCCATTAAGATTACTTCAAATGGGAGCATTGATTAGTCCTATGTTAATAAGTGCTTCTCTTTGGGGTAGTAGTAATGAGGAAATGAAGAGCAACCAAAGCTTCACCTATGTTCTATTTCTTATAGTTTCCAATCTTGTGATTTTTTTATTTATTTAATTTGTATTTCTTATTTTGCAGATATATGTCCAAACTTGTAACTGTAAATGCTGAATTAAATTGAAAAAATTGGACACAATTATGCATCCTCCTCTGTGGCCAACTTTTCAAATCCTTGCCTCCTTGAGTGAAAAGCAGCTGATGTCTACTCTAACTTTAGCATCTTTCTTTTCAACCAAAGCAGAAAGTGCTATCAAGTTGGGGTAAATGTTTGCTGACTGACTTCCCAGTGTCCAACTGGTCTGTATTTAGTTTCATTTGAAGGAGACTCCCTCGATGACTACAAAGAGAAGCATCTGTTATTCCATGTAAGAATAAGTGCTTTACTTTGGGACTGCTTTGCTGGTGTTTGTTCATGAGTGGGTTTTTCCATTGCCTTGATTACAGCAGAATCCAAATTTAAACACTAGAAGGTGCTGTTTTTTCCAAAGTTTTGGCATGGTAATCATTGATTTTGTGCATGGTGTGTTTCTATGCTTTAACAAGGACTGTCATAATGTTCTTCTTTCAGAAAACATTATAATAGTTGAATTTGCATGAAATGCTTTAAATGTGTGAAAAGTCCACCCATGCTCAAGAATGCTGAGGCATTCCAAAAATATTAAAAGGGCAATCAAAGATGAATGGCCTTTAAAAACTACCCAAGTACCAACGACCACAGCAAAGCCAAAGAGCAATAGACATATTTTTAATGGGTGCTGTTAACAAAACTGCTCAGATCAGCTCACCCTGACTGCAGGCTGCATGCTCCTGGTATCTCTGGCTGGAAATGTCCTCATCTGATTCCACAGAATTGTAGTCTTCGAAATGGAAAATATTTTGATTTGTCACTATCGGTACCCTCATAATGGCACTGACTTGTCTGTTGTAATAGGCAAGTACTATTTGTTGGGGTAGTTTCAAGTGACGAGTGCTTCAGGACATAATTCATTTTCTGGGACGCCAAACTTAGTTCTAAATGCAATTATCAGATAATCACAGTATCCATCCCATTAAGATTACTTCAAATGGGAGCATTGATTAGTCCTATTTTAATAAGTGCTTCTCTTTGGGGTAGTAGTAATGAGGAAATGAAGAGCAACCAAAGCTTCACCTATGTTCTATTTCTTATAGTTTCCAATCTTGTGATTTTTTATTTATTTAATTTCTATTTCTTATTTTGCAGATATATGCCTCTGGTCCAAACTTGTAACTTTAAATGCTGAATAAAATTCACACAATTATGCATCATCCTCTTTGGCCAACTTTTCAAATCCTTGCCTCCTTGAGTGGAAAGCAGCTGATGTCTAGTCTAACTTCAGCATCTTTCTTTTCAACCAAAGCAGAAAGTGCTATCAAGTTGGGGTAAATGTTTGCTGTCTGACTTCCAAGTGTCCAACTGGTCTGTATTTAGTTTCATTTGAAGGAGACTCCCTCGATGACTACAAAGAGAAGCATCTGTTATTCCATGTAAGAATAAGTGCTTTACTTTGGGACTGCCTTGTTGGTGTTTGTTCATCAGTGGGTTAGCCCATTGCCTTGATTACAACAGAATCAAAATTTAAACACTAGAAGGTGCTGTTTTTTCCAAAGTTTTGGCATGGTAATCATTGATTTTGTGCATAGTGTGTTTCTATGCTTTAACAAGGACTGTCATAATGTTCTTCTTTCAGAAAACATTATAATAGTTGCATTTACATGAAATGCTTTAAATGTGTGAAAAGTCCACCCATGCTCAAGAATGCTGAGGCATTCCAAAGATATTAACAGGGCAATCAAAGATTAATGGCCTTTCAAAACTACCCAAGTACCAACGACCACAGCAAAGCCAAATAGCCACAGACATATTTATAATGGGTGCTGTTAACAAAACTGCTCAGATCAGCTCACCCTGACTGCAGGCAGCATGCTCCTGGTATCTCTGGCTGGAAATGTCCTCATCTGATTCCACAGAATTGTAGTCTTCGAAATGGAAAATATTTTGATTTGTCACTATCGGTACCCTCATAATGGCACTGACTTGTCTGTTGTAATAGGTAAGTGCTATTTGTTGGGGTAGTTTCAAGTGACGAGTGCTTCAGGACATAATTCATTTTCTGGGACGCCAAACTGAGTTCTAAATGCAATGATCAGATAATCACAGTATCCATCCCATTAAGATTACTTCAAATGGGAGCATTGATTAGTCCTATGTTAATAAGTGCTTCTCTTTGGGGTAGTAGTAATGAGGAAATGAAGAGCAACCAAAGCTTCACCTATGTTCTATTTCTTATAGTTTCCAATCTTGTGATTTTTTATTTATTTCATTTGTATTTCTTATTTTGCAGATATATGTCCAAACTTGTAACTGTAAATGCTGAATTAAATTGAAAAAATTGGACACAATTATGCATCCTCCTCTGTGGCCAACTTTTCAAATCCTTGCCTCCTTGAGTGAAAAGCAGCTGATGTCTACTCTAACTTTAGCATCTTTCTTTTCAACCAAAGCAGAAAGTGCTATCAAGTTGGGGTAAATGTTTGCTGACTGACTTCCCAGTGTCCAACTGGTCTGTATTTAGTTTCATTTGAAGGAGACTCCCTCGATGACTACAAAGAGAAGCATCTGTTATTCCATGTAAGAATAAGTGCTTTACTTTGGGACTGCTTTGCTGGTGTTTGTTCATGAGTGGGTTTTTCCATTGCCTTGATTACAGCAGAATCCAAATTTAAACACTAGAAGGTGCTGTTTTTTCCAAAGTTTTGGCATGGTAATCATTGATTTTGTGCATGGTGTGTTTCTATGCTTTAACAAGGACTGTCATAATGTTCTTCTTTCAGAAAACATTATAATAGTTGAATTTGCATGAAATGCTTTAAATGTGTGAAAAGTCCACCCATGCTCAAGAATGCTGAGGCATTCCAAAAATATTAAAAGGGCAATCAAAGATGAATGGCCTTTAAAAACTACCCAAGTACCAACGACCACAGCAAAGCCAAAGAGCAATAGACATATTTTTAATGGGTGCTGTTAACAAAACTGCTCAGATCAGCTCACCCTGACTGCAGGCTGCATGCTCCTGGTATCTCTGGCTGGAAATGTCCTCATCTGATTCCACAGAATTGTAGTCTTCGAAATGGAAAATATTTTGATTTGTCACTATCGGTACCCTCATAATGGCACTGACTTGTCTGTTGTAATAGGCAAGTACTATTTGTTGGGGTAGTTTCAAGTGACGAGTGCTTCAGGACATAATTCATTTTCTGGGACGCCAAACTTAGTTCTAAATGCAATTATCAGATAATCACAGTATCCATCCCATTAAGATTACTTCAAATGGGAGCATTGATTAGTCCTATTTTAATAAGTGCTTCTCTTTGGGGTAGTAGTAATGAGGAAATGAAGAGCAACCAAAGCTTCACCTATGTTCTATTTCTTATAGTTTCCAATCTTGTGATTTTTTATTTATTTAATTTCTATTTCTTATTTTGCAGATATATGCCTCTGGTCCAAACTTGTAACTTTAAATGCTGAATAAAATTCACACAATTATGCATCATCCTCTTTGGCCAACTTTTCAAATCCTTGCCTCCTTGAGTGGAAAGCAGCTGATGTCTAGTCTAACTTCAGCATCTTTCTTTTCAACCAAAGCAGAAAGTGCTATCAAGTTGGGGTAAATGTTTGCTGTCTGACTTCCAAGTGTCCAACTGGTCTGTATTTAGTTTCATTTGAAGGAGACTCCCTCGATGACTACAAAGAGAAGCATCTGTTATTCCATGTAAGAATAAGTGCTTTACTTTGGGACTGCCTTGTTGGTGTTTGTTCATCAGTGGGTTAGCCCATTGCCTTGATTACAACAGAATCCAAATTTAAACACTAGAAGTGGCTGTTTTTCCAAAGTTTTGGCATGGTAATCATTGATTTTGTGCATAGTGTGTTTCTATGCTTTAACAAGGACTGTCATCATGTTCATCTTTCAGAAAACGTTATAATAGTTGAATTTGCATGAAATGCTTTAAATTTGTGAAAAGTCCACCCATGCTCAAGAATGCTGAGGCATTCCAAAGATATTAACAGGGCAATCAAAGATTAATGGCCTTTCAAAACTACCCAAGTACCAACGACCACAGCGAAGCCAAAGAGCCATAGACATATTTATAATGGGTGCTGTTAACAAAACTGCTCAGATCAGCTCACCCTGACTGCAGGCAGCATGCTCCTGGTATCTCTGGCTGGAAATGTCCTCATCTGATTCCACAGAACTGTAGTCTTCGAAATGGAAAATATTTTGATTTGTCACTATCGGTACCCTCATAATGGCACTGACTTGTCTGTTGTAATAGGTAAGTGCTATTTGTTGGGGTAGTTTCAAGTGACGAGTGCTTCAGGACATAATTCATTTTCTGGGACGCCAAACTGAGTTCTAAATGCAATGATCAGATAATCACAGTATCCATCCCATTAAGATTACTTCAAATGGGAGCATTGATTAGTCCTATGTTAATAAGTGCTTCTCTTTGGGGTAGTAGTAATGAGGAAATGAAGAGCAACCAAAGCTTCACTTATGTTCTATTTCTTATAGTTTCCAATCTTGTGATTTTTTTATTTATTTAATTTGTATTTCTTATTTTGCAGATATATGCCTCTGGTCCAAACTTGTAACTTTAAATGCTGAATAAAATTGAAAAAATTGGAACCAATTATGCATCCTCCTCTGTGGCCAACTTTTAAAATCCTTGCCTCCTTGAGTGAAAAGCAGCTGATGTCTACTCTAACTTCAGCATCTTTCTTTTCAACCAAAGCAGAAAGTGCTATCAAGTTGGGGTAAATGTTTGCTGACTGACTTCCCAGTGTCCAACTGGTCTGTATTTAGTTTCATTTGAAGGAGACTCCCTCGATGACTACAAAGAGAAGCATCTGTTATTCCATGTAAGAATAAGTGCTTTACTTTGGGACTGCCTTGTTGGTGTTTGTTCATCAGTGGGTTAGCCCATTGCCTTGATTACAACAGAATCCAAATTTAAACACTAGAAGGTGCTGTTTTTTCCAAAGTTTTGGCATGGTAATCATTGATTTTGTGCATAGTGTGTTTCTATGCTTTAACAAGGACTGTCATCATGTTCTTCTTTCAGAAAACATTATAATAGTTGCATTTACATGAAATGCTTTAAATGTGTGAAAAGTCCACCCATGCTCAAGAATGCTGAGGCATTCCAAAGATATTAAAAGGGCAATCAAAGATGAATGGCCTTTCAAAACTACCCAAGTACCAACGACCACAGCAAAGCCAAAGAGCCATAGAAATATTTATAATGGGTGCTGTTAACAAAACTGCTCAGATCAGCTCACCTTGACTGCAGGCAGCATGCTCCTGGTATCTCTAGCTGGAAATGTCCTCATCTGATTCCACAGAATTGTAGTCTTCGAAATTGAAAATATTTTGATTTGACACTATCGGTACCCTCATAATGGCACTGACTTGTTTGTTGTAATAGGTAAGTGCTATTTGTTGGGGTAGTTTCAAGTGACGAGTGCTTCAGGACATAATTCATTTTCTGGGACGCCAAACTGAGTTCTAAATGCAATGATCAGATAATCACAGTATCCATCCCATTAAGATTACTTCAAATGGGAGCATTGATTAGTCCTATGTTAATAAGTGCTTCTCTTTGGGGTAGTAGTAATGAGGAAATGAAGAGCAACCAAAGCTTCACCTATGTTCTATTTCTTATAGTTTCCAATCTTGTGATTTTTTTATTTATTTAATTTGTATTTCTTATTTTGCAGATATATGTCCAAACTTGTAACTGTAAATGCTGAATTAAATTGAAAAAATTGGACACAATTATGCATCCTCCTCTGTGGCCAACTTTTCAAATCCTTGCCTCCTTGAGTGAAAAGCAGCTGATGTCTACTCTAACTTTAGCATCTTTCTTTTCAACCAAAGCAGAAAGTGCTATCAAGTTGGGGTAAATGTTTGCTGACTGACTTCCCAGTGTCCAACTGGTCTGTATTTAGTTTCATTTGAAGGAGACTCCCTCGATGACTACAAAGAGAAGCATCTGTTATTCCATGTAAGAATAAGTGCTTTACTTTGGGACTGCTTTGCTGGTGTTTGTTCATGAGTGGGTTTTTCCATTGCCTTGATTACAGCAGAATCCAAATTTAAACACTAGAAGGTGCTGTTTTTTCCAAAGTTTTGGCATGGTAATCATTGATTTTGTGCATGGTGTGTTTCTATGCTTTAACAAGGACTGTCATAATGTTCTTCTTTCAGAAAACATTATAATAGTTGAATTTGCATGAAATGCTTTAAATGTGTGAAAAGTCCACCCATGCTCAAGAATGCTGAGGCATTCCAAAAATATTAAAAGGGCAATCAAAGATGAATGGCCTTTAAAAACTACCCAAGTACCAACGACCACAGCAAAGCCAAAGAGCAATAGACATATTTTTAATGGGTGCTGTTAACAAAACTGCTCAGATCAGCTCACCCTGACTGCAGGCTGCATGCTCCTGGTATCTCTGGCTGGAAATGTCCTCATCTGATTCCACAGAATTGTAGTCTTCGAAATGGAAAATATTTTGATTTGTCACTATCGGTACCCTCATAATGGCACTGACTTGTCTGTTGTAATAGGCAAGTACTATTTGTTGGGGTAGTTTCAAGTGACGAGTGCTTCAGGACATAATTCATTTTCTGGGACGCCAAACTTAGTTCTAAATGCAATTATCAGATAATCACAGTATCCATCCCATTAAGATTACTTCAAATGGGAGCATTGATTAGTCCTATTTTAATAAGTGCTTCTCTTTGGGGTAGTAGTAATGAGGAAATGAAGAGCAACCAAAGCTTCACCTATGTTCTATTTCTTATAGTTTCCAATCTTGTGATTTTTTATTTATTTAATTTCTATTTCTTATTTTGCAGATATATGCCTCTGGTCCAAACTTGTAACTTTAAATGCTGAATAAAATTCACACAATTATGCATCATCCTCTTTGGCCAACTTTTCAAATCCTTGCCTCCTTGAGTGGAAAGCAGCTGATGTCTAGTCTAACTTCAGCATCTTTCTTTTCAACCAAAGCAGAAAGTGCTATCAAGTTGGGGTAAATGTTTGCTGTCTGACTTCCAAGTGTCCAACTGGTCTGTATTTAGTTTCATTTGAAGGAGACTCCCTCGATGACTACAAAGAGAAGCATCTGTTATTCCATGTAAGAATAAGTGCTTTACTTTGGGACTGCCTTGTTGGTGTTTGTTCATCAGTGGGTTAGCCCATTGCCTTGATTACAACAGAATCCAAATTTAAACACTAGAAGTGGCTGTTTTTCCAAAGTTTTGGCATGGTAATCATTGATTTTGTGCATAGTGTGTTTCTATGCTTTAACAAGGACTGTCATCATGTTCATCTTTCAGAAAACGTTATAATAGTTGAATTTGCATGAAATGCTTTAAATTTGTGAAAAGTCCACCCATGCTCAAGAATGCTGAGGCATTCCAAAGATATTAACAGGGCAATCAAAGATTAATGGCCTTTCAAAACTACCCAAGTACCAACGACCACAGCGAAGCCAAAGAGCCATAGACATATTTATAATGGGTGCTGTTAACAAAACTGCTCAGATCAGCTCACCCTGACTGCAGGCAGCATGCTCCTGGTATCTCTGGCTGGAAATGTCCTCATCTGATTCCACAGAACTGTAGTCTTCGAAATGGAAAATATTTTGATTTGTCACTATCGGTACCCTCATAATGGCACTGACTTGTCTGTTGTAATAGGTAAGTGCTATTTGTTGGGGTAGTTTCAAGTGACGAGTGCTTCAGGACATAATTCATTTTCTGGGACGCCAAACTGAGTTCTAAATGCAATGATCAGATAATCACAGTATCCATCCCATTAAGATTACTTCAAATGGGAGCATTGATTAGTCCTATGTTAATAAGTGCTTCTCTTTGGGGTAGTAGTAATGAGGAAATGAAGAGCAACCAAAGCTTCACTTATGTTCTATTTCTTATAGTTTCCAATCTTGTGATTTTTTTATTTATTTAATTTGTATTTCTTATTTTGCAGATATATGCCTCTGGTCCAAACTTGTAACTTTAAATGCTGAATAAAATTGAAAAAATTGGAACCAATTATGCATCCTCCTCTGTGGCCAACTTTTAAAATCCTTGCCTCCTTGAGTGAAAAGCAGCTGATGTCTACTCTAACTTCAGCATCTTTCTTTTCAACCAAAGCAGAAAGTGCTATCAAGTTGGGGTAAATGTTTGCTGACTGACTTCCCAGTGTCCAACTGGTCTGTATTTAGTTTCATTTGAAGGAGACTCCCTCGATGACTACAAAGAGAAGCATCTGTTATTCCATGTAAGAATAAGTGCTTTACTTTGGGACTGCCTTGTTGGTGTTTGTTCATCAGTGGGTTAGCCCATTGCCTTGATTACAACAGAATCCAAATTTAAACACTAGAAGGTGCTGTTTTTTCCAAAGTTTTGGCATGGTAATCATTGATTTTGTGCATAGTGTGTTTCTATGCTTTAACAAGGACTGTCATCATGTTCTTCTTTCAGAAAACATTATAATAGTTGCATTTACATGAAATGCTTTAAATGTGTGAAAAGTCCACCCATGCTCAAGAATGCTGAGGCATTCCAAAGATATTAAAAGGGCAATCAAAGATGAATGGCCTTTCAAAACTACCCAAGTACCAACGACCACAGCAAAGCCAAAGAGCCATAGAAATATTTATAATGGGTGCTGTTAACAAAACTGCTCAGATCAGCTCACCTTGACTGCAGGCAGCATGCTCCTGGTATCTCTAGCTGGAAATGTCCTCATCTGATTCCACAGAATTGTAGTCTTCGAAATTGAAAATATTTTGATTTGACACTATCGGTACCCTCATAATGGCACTGACTTGTTTGTTGTAATAGGTAAGTGCTATTTGTTGGGGTAGTTTCAAGTGACGAGTGCTTCAGGACATAATTCATTTTCTGGGACGCCAAACTGAGTTCTAAATGCAATGATCAGATAATCACAGTATCCATCCCATTAAGATTACTTCAAATGGGAGCATTGATTAGTCCTATGTTAATAAGTGCTTCTCTTTGGGGTAGTAGTAATGAGGAAATGAAGAGCAACCAAAGCTTCACCTATGTTCTATTTCTTATAGTTTCCAATCTTGTGATTTTTTTATTTATTTAATTTGTATTTCTTATTTTGCAGATATATGTCCAAACTTGTAACTGTAAATGCTGAATTAAATTGAAAAAATTGGACACAATTATGCATCCTCCTCTGTGGCCAACTTTTCAAATCCTTGCCTCCTTGAGTGAAAAGCAGCTGATGTCTACTCTAACTTTAGCATCTTTCTTTTCAACCAAAGCAGAAAGTGCTATCAA
Source organism: Carassius gibelio (assembly GCF_023724105.1). Taxonomy (NCBI): domain Eukaryota; kingdom Metazoa; phylum Chordata; class Actinopteri; order Cypriniformes; family Cyprinidae; genus Carassius; species Carassius gibelio. The sequence continues at coordinate 25,637,627 of NC_068380.1, read as the reverse complement.
GTTGGGGTAAATGTTTGCTGACTGACTTCCCAGTGTCCAACTGGTCTGTATTTAGTTTCATTTGAAGGAGACTCCCTCGATGACTACAAAGAGAAGCATCTGTTATTCCATGTAAGAATAAGTGCTTTACTTTGGGACTGCTTTGCTGGTGTTTGTTCATGAGTGGGTTTTTCCATTGCCTTGATTACAGCAGAATCCAAATTTAAACACTAGAAGGTGCTGTTTTTTCCAAAGTTTTGGCATGGTAATCATTGATTTTGTGCATGGTGTGTTTCTATGCTTTAACAAGGACTGTCATAATGTTCTTCTTTCAGAAAACATTATAATAGTTGAATTTGCATGAAATGCTTTAAATGTGTGAAAAGTCCACCCATGCTCAAGAATGCTGAGGCATTCCAAAAATATTAAAAGGGCAATCAAAGATGAATGGCCTTTAAAAACTACCCAAGTACCAACGACCACAGCAAAGCCAAAGAGCAATAGACATATTTTTAATGGGTGCTGTTAACAAAACTGCTCAGATCAGCTCACCCTGACTGCAGGCTGCATGCTCCTGGTATCTCTGGCTGGAAATGTCCTCATCTGATTCCACAGAATTGTAGTCTTCGAAATGGAAAATATTTTGATTTGTCACTATCGGTACCCTCATAATGGCACTGACTTGTCTGTTGTAATAGGCAAGTACTATTTGTTGGGGTAGTTTCAAGTGACGAGTGCTTCAGGACATAATTCATTTTCTGGGACGCCAAACTTAGTTCTAAATGCAATTATCAGATAATCACAGTATCCATCCCATTAAGATTACTTCAAATGGGAGCATTGATTAGTCCTATTTTAATAAGTGCTTCTCTTTGGGGTAGTAGTAATGAGGAAATGAAGAGCAACCAAAGCTTCACCTATGTTCTATTTCTTATAGTTTCCAATCTTGTGATTTTTTATTTATTTAATTTCTATTTCTTATTTTGCAGATATATGCCTCTGGTCCAAACTTGTAACTTTAAATGCTGAATAAAATTCACACAATTATGCATCATCCTCTTTGGCCAACTTTTCAAATCCTTGCCTCCTTGAGTGGAAAGCAGCTGATGTCTAGTCTAACTTCAGCATCTTTCTTTTCAACCAAAGCAGAAAGTGCTATCAAGTTGGGGTAAATGTTTGCTGTCTGACTTCCAAGTGTCCAACTGGTCTGTATTTAGTTTCATTTGAAGGAGACTCCCTCGATGACTACAAAGAGAAGCATCTGTTATTCCATGTAAGAATAAGTGCTTTACTTTGGGACTGCCTTGTTGGTGTTTGTTCATCAGTGGGTTAGCCCATTGCCTTGATTACAACAGAATCCAAATTTAAACACTAGAAGTGGCTGTTTTTTCCAAAGTTTTGGCATGGTAATCGTTGATTTTGTGCATAGTGTGTTTCTATGCTTTAACAAGGACTGTCATCATGTTCATCTTTCAGAAAACGTTATAATAGTTTAATTTGCATGAAATGCTTTAAATTTGTGAAAAGTCCACCCATGCTCAAGAATGCTGAGGCATTCCAAAGATATTAACAGGGCAATCAAAGATTAATGGCCTTTCAAAACTACCCAAGTAACAACGACCACAGCAAAGCCAAAGAGCCATAGACATATTTATAATGGGTGCTGTTAACAAAACTGCTCAGATCAGCTCACCCTGACTGCAGGCAGCATGCTCCTGGTATCTCTGGCTGGAAATGTCCTCATCTGATTCCACAGAACTGTAGTCTTCGAAATGGAAAATATTTTGATTTGTCACTATTGGTACCCTCATAATGGCACTGACTTGTCTGTTGTAATAGGTAAGTGCTATTTGTTGGGGTAGTTTCAAGTGACGAGTGCTTCAGGACATAATTCATTTTCTGGGACGCCAAACTGAGTTCTAAATGCAATGATCAGATAATCACAGTATCCATCCCATTAAGATTACTTCAAATGGGAGCATTGATTAGTCCTATGTTAATAAGTGCTTCTCTTTGGGGTAGTAGTAATGAGGAAATGAAGAGCAACCAAAGCTTCACCTATGTTCTATTTCTTATAGTTTCCAATCTTGTGATTTTTTTATTTATTTAATTTGTATTTCTTATTTTGCAGATATATGCCTCTGGTCCAAACTTGTAACTTTAAATGCTGAATAAAATTGAAAAAATTGGAACCAATTATGCATCCTCCTCTGTGGCCAACTTTTAAAATCCTTGCCTCCTTGAGTGAAAAGCAGCTGATGTCTACTCTAACTTCAGCATCTTTCTTTTCAACCAAAGCAGAAAGTGCTATCAAGTTGGGGTAAATGTTTGCTGACTGACTTCCCAGTGTCCAACTGGTCTGTATTTAGTTTCATTTGAAGGAGACTCCCTCGATGACTACAAAGAGAAGCATCTGTTATTCCATGTAAGAATAAGTGCTTTACTTTGGGACTGCCTTGTTGGTGTTTGTTCATCAGTGGGTTAGCCCATTGCCTTGATTACAACAGAATCCAAATTTAAACACTAGAAGGTGCTGTTTTTTCCAAAGTTTTGGCATGGTAATCATTGATTTTGTGCATAGTGTGTTTCTATGCTTTAACAAGGACTGTCATCATGTTCTTCTTTCAGAAAACATTATAATAGTTGCATTTACATGAAATGCTTTAAATGTGTGAAAAGTCCACCCATGCTCAAGAATGCTGAGGCATTCCAAAGATATTAAAAGGGCAATCAAAGATGAATGGCCTTTCAAAACTACCCAAGTACCAACGACCACAGCAAAGCCAAAGAGCCATAGAAATATTTATAATGGGTGCTGTTAACAAAACTGCTCAGATCAGCTCACCTTGACTGCAGGCAGCATGCTCCTGGTATCTCTAGCTGGAAATGTCCTCATCTGATTCCACAGAATTGTAGTCTTCGAAATTGAAAATATTTTAATTTGACACTATCGGTACCCTCATAATGGCACTGACTTGTTTGTTTTAATAGGTAAGTGCTATTTGTTGGGGTAGTTTCAAGTGACGAGTGCTTCAGGACATAATTCATTTTCTGGGACGCCAAACTGAGTTCTAAATGCAATGATCAGATAATCACAGTATCCATCCCATTAAGATTACTTCAAATGGGAGCATTGATTAGTCCTATGTTAATAAGTGCTTCTCTTTGGGGTAGTAGTAATGAGGAAATGAAGAGCAACCAAAGCTTCACCTATGTTCTATTTCTTATAGTTTCCAATCTTGTGATTTTTTTATTTATTTAATTTGTATTTCTTATTTTGCAGATATATGCCTCTGGTCCAAACTTGTAACTTTAAATGCTGAATAAAATTGAAAAAATTGGACACAATTATGCATCCTCCTCTGTGGCCAACTTTTCAAATCCTTGCCTCCTTGAGTGAAAAGCAGCTGATGTCTACTCTAACTTCAGCATCTTTCTTTTCAACCAAAGCAGAAAGTGCTATCAAGTTGGGGTAAATGTTTGCTGACTGACTTCCCAGTGTCCAACTGGTCTGTATTTAGTTTCATTTGAAGGAGACTCCCTCGATGACTACAAAGAGAAGCATCTGTTATTCCATGTAAGAATAAGTGCTTTACTTTGGGACTGCTTTGCTGGTGTTTGTTCATGAGTGGGTTTTTCCATTGCCTTGATTACAGCAGAATCCAAATTTAAACACTAGAAGGTGCTGTTTTTTCCAAAGTTTTGGCATGGTAATCATTGATTTTGTGCATGGTGTGTTTCTATGCTTTAACAAGGACTGTCATAATGTTCTTCTTTCAGAAAACATTATAATAGTTGAATTTGCATGAAATGCTTTAAATGTGTGAAAAGTCCACCCATGCTCAAGAATGCTGAGGCATTCCAAAAATATTAAAAGGGCAATCAAAGATTAATGGCCTTTAAAAACTACCCAAGTACCAACGACCACAGCAAAGCCAAAGAGCCATAGACATATTTTTAATGGGTGCTGTTAACAAAACTGCTCAGATCAGCTCACCCTGACTGCAGGCTGCATGCTCCTGGTATCTCTGGCTGGAAATGTCCTCATCTGATTCCACAGAATTGTAGTCTTCGAAATGGAAAATATTTTGATTTGTCACTATCGGTACCCTCATAATGGCACTGACTTGTCTGTTGTAATAGGCAAGTGCTATTTGTTGGGGTACTTTCAAGTGACGAGTGCTTCAGGACATAATTCATTTTCTGGGACGCCAAACTGAGTTCTAAATGCAATTATCAGATAATCACAGTATCCATCCCATTAAGATTACTTCAAATGGGAGCATTGATTAGTCCTATTTTAATAAGTGCTTCTCTTTGGGGTAGTAGTAATGAGGAAATGAAGAGCAACCAAAGCTTCACCTATGTTCTGTTTCTTATAGTTTCCAATCTTGTGATTTTTTATTTATTTAATTAGTATTTCTTATTTTGCAGATATATGCCTCTGGTCCAAACTTGTAACTTTAAATGCTGAATAAAATTGAAAAAATTGGACACAATTATGCATCATCCTCTGTGGCCAACTTTTCAAATCCTTGCCTCCTTGAGTGGAAAGCAGCTGATGTCTACTCTAACTTCAGCATCTTTCTTTTCAACCAAAGCAGAAAGTGCTATCAAGTTGGGGCAAATGTTTGCTGTCTGACTTCCCAGTGTCCAACTGGTCTGTATTTAGTTTCATTTGAAGGAGACTCCCTCGATGACTACAAAGAGAAGCATCTGTTATTCCATGTAAGAATAAGTGCTTTACTTTGGGACTGCCTTGTTGGTGTTTGTTCATCAGTGGGTTAGCCCATTGCCTTGATTACAACAGAATCAAAATTTAAACACTAGAAGTGGCTGTTTTTTCCAAAGTTTTGGCATGGTAATCATTGATTTTGTGCATAGTGTGTTTCTATGCTTTAACAAGGACTGTCATCATGTTCATCTTTCAGAAAACGTTATAATAGTTGAATTTGCATGAAATGCTTTAAATTTGTGAAAAGTCCACCCATGCTCAAGAATGCTGAGGCATTCCAAAGATATTAACAGGGCAATCAAAGATTAATGGCCTTTCAAAACTACCCAAGTACCAACGACCACAGCAAAGCCAAAGAGCCACAGACATATTTATAATGGGTGCTGTTAACAAAACTGCTCAGATCAGCTCACCCTGACTGCAGGCAGAATGCTCCTGGTATCTCTGGCTGGAAATGTCCTCATCTGATTCCACAGAATTGTAGTCTTCGAAATGGAAAATATTTTGATTTGTCACTATCGGTACCCTCATAATGGCACTGACTTGTCTGTTGTAATAGGTAAGTGCTATTTGTTGGGGTAGTTTCAAGTGACGAGTGCTTCAGGACATAATTCATTTTCTGGGACGCCAAACTGAGTTCTAAATGCAATGATCAGATAATCACAGTATCCATCCCATTAAGATTACTTCAAATGGGAGCATTGATTAGTCCTATGTTAATAAGTGCTTCTCTTTGGGGTAGTAGTAATGAGGAAATGAAGAGCAACCAAAGCTTCACCTATGTTCTATTTCTTATAGTTTCCAATCTTGTGATTTTTTATTTATTTCATTTGTATTTCTTATTTTGCAGATATATGTCCAAACTTGTAACTGTAAATGCTGAATTAAATTGAAAAAATTGGACACAATTATGCATCCTCCTCTGTGGCCAACTTTTCAAATCCTTGCCTCCTTGAGTGAAAAGCAGCTGATGTCTACTCTAACTTTAGCATCTTTCTTTTCAACCAAAGCAGAAAGTGCTATCAAGTTGGGGTAAATGTTTGCTGACTGACTTCCCAGTGTCCAACTGGTCTGTATTTAGTTTCATTTGAAGGAGACTCCCTCGGTGACTACAAAGAGAAGCATCTGTTATTCCATGTAAGAATAAGTGCTTTACTTTGGGACTGCCTTGCTGGTGTTTGTTCATCAGTGGGTTTGTCCATTGCCTTGATTACAGCAGAATCCAAATTTAAACACTAGAAGGTGCTGTTTTTTCCAAAGTTTTGGCATGGTAATCATTGATTTTGTGCATGGTGTGTTTCTATGCTTTAACAAGGACTGTCATAATGTTCTTCTTTCAGAAAACATTATAATAGTTGAATTTGCATGAAATGCTTTAAATGTGTGAAAAGTCCACCCATGCTCAAGAATGCTGAGGCATTCCAAAAATATTAAAAGGGCAATCAAAGATGAATGGCCTTTAAAAACTACCCAAGTACCAACGACCACAGCAAAGCCAAAGAGCAATAGACATATTTTTAATGGGTGCTGTTAACAAAACTGCTCAGATCAGCTCACCCTGACTGCAGGCTGCATGCTCCTGGTATCTCTGGCTGGAAATGTCCTCATCTGATTCCACAGAATTGTAGTCTTCGAAATGGAAAATATTTTGATTTGTCACTATCGGTACCCTCATAATGGCACTGACTTGTCTGTTGTAATAGGCAAGTACTATTTGTTGGGGTAGTTTCAAGTGACGAGTGCTTCAGGACATAATTCATTTTCTGGGACGCCAAACTTAGTTCTAAATGCAATTATCAGATAATCACAGTATCCATCCCATTAAGATTACTTCAAATGGGAGCATTGATTAGTCCTATTTTAATAAGTGCTTCTCTTTGGGGTAGTAGTAATGAGGAAATGAAGAGCAACCAAAGCTTCACCTATGTTCTATTTCTTATAGTTTCCAATCTTGTGATTTTTTATTTATTTAATTTCTATTTCTTATTTTGCAGATATATGCCTCTGGTCCAAACTTGTAACTTTAAATGCTGAATAAAATTCACACAATTATGCATCATCCTCTTTGGCCAACTTTTCAAATCCTTGCCTCCTTGAGTGGAAAGCAGCTGATGTCTAGTCTAACTTCAGCATCTTTCTTTTCAACCAAAGCAGAAAGTGCTATCAAGTTGGGGTAAATGTTTGCTGTCTGACTTCCCAGTGTCCAACTGGTCTGTATTTAGTTTCATTTGAAGGAGACTCCCTCGATGACTACAAAGAGAAGCATCTGTTATTCCATGTAAGAATAAGTGCTTTACTTTGGGACTGCCTTGTTGGTGTTTGTTCATCAGTGGGTTAGCCCATTGCCTTGATTACAACAGAATCCAAATTTAAACACTAGAAGTGGCTGTTTTTTCCAAAGTTTTGGCATGGTAATCATTGATTTTGTGCATAGTGTGTTTCTATGCTTTAACAAGGACTGTCATCATGTTCATCTTTCAGAAAACGTTATAATAGTTTAATTTGCATGAAATGCTTTAAATTTGTGAAAAGTCCACCCATGCTCAAGAATGCTGAGGCATTCCAAAGATATTAACAGGGCAATCAAAGATTAATGGCCTTTCAAAACTACCCAAGTACCAACGACCACAGCAAAGCCAAAGAGCCATAGACATATTTATAATGGGTGCTGTTAACAAAACTGCTCAGATCAGCTCACCCTGACTGCAGGCAGCATGCTCCTGGTATCTCTGGCTGGAAATGTCCTCATCTGATTCCACAGAACTGTAGTCTTCGAAATGGAAAATATTTTGATTTGTCACTATTGGTACCCTCATAATGGCACTGACTTGTCTGTTGTAATAGGTAAGTGCTATTTGTTGGGGTAGTTTCAAGTGACGAGTGCTTCAGGACATAATTCATTTTCTGGGACGCCAAACTGAGTTCTAAATGCAATGATCAGATAATCACAGTATCCATCCCATTAAGATTACTTCAAATGGGAGCATTGATTAGTCCTATGTTAATAAGTGCTTCTCTTTGGGGTAGTAGTAATGAGGAAATGAAGAGCAACCAAAGCTTCACCTATGTTCTATTTCTTATAGTTTCCAATCTTGTGATTTTTTTATTTATTTAATTTGTATTTCTTATTTTGCAGATATATGCCTCTGGTCCAAACTTGTAACTTTAAATGCTGAATAAAATTGAAAAAATTGGACACAATTATGCATCCTCCTCTGTGGCCAACTTTTCAAATCCTTGCCTCCTTGAGTGAAAAGCAGCTGATGTCTACTCTAACTTCAGCATCTTTCTTTTCAACCAAAGCAGAAAGTGCTATCAAGTTGGGGTAAATGTTTGCTGACTGACTTCCCAGTGTCCAACTGGTCTGTATTTAGTTTCATTTGAAGG
>NC_068380.1:25605590-25629026 GCF_023724105.1 Carassius gibelio | reverse complement strand
ATGTTGTTTCTTTCTTTTGTGCAATACAATAGAAGATATTTTGAAAATGGCTGAACTATGTATACAAGTATGATTCTGGGTAAACTATCACTGTAGCTGTGCTCCTTTTTAAGTTTTATTTCACTGGTCAATGTTCTTGGACTTCACTGTGGATATAACATAATGCAAAATCAAAATATTTAGATCCATTCCTTGAATTTTGGCTCTTGTGCACAGTAATTTGACTACCAAGTTTAGAATTATTAAAATAAAGTAATTACATCATTATACAGCATCAGTGTGGGTGGTAGATGGGTTGGTCAATCTGATCCAGACACTGTATAAATGAAAGGAGAGTAAGAAGAGCAGAACAAACTCATAACAGGAGAAGATTTACTCATGGTCTATGAGACAGAGGATCATGAGACTCAATACTGCTTTCCTGCCATCAACTCATCATGTATCAAGGGAAAACGCTCGAGTTATGAATACAATATCATGTATGTATTTTTTTCATTGCTGTCAGCATGGACTGTGTTTCTGAACCTGCTGGTGATCATCTCTATCTCTCATTTCAAGAAGCTTCACACTCCAACCAACCTGATCATTCTCTCTCTGGCAGTGACTGATATGCTTGTAGGGCTTATTGTCATGCCTGTGGATGCCATCAAGCTAATTGAGACATGTTGGTACTTTGGAGACACTTTCTGCGACGTTTTTATGATAATCATGGTACTACTCATCTCAACATCTATTTGTAATTTAGTTTTAATTGCTGTTGATCGTTATGTGGCTGTGTGTCACCCTTTACTGTACCCAAAGAAAATAACAATGACTAAAACTTTAATAAGCATCTGTCTCTGCTGGTTTTTCTCTTCAACCTACAATATTGGCTATTCACTTAGTGGCAGATATTTTGCAGCTTCCCAAAGATCAGATGTGTGCTATGGAAAATGCTATTTAGAAATAAGTTTTTCTTGGACATTAACTGACCTTTTTTTTTCTTTCTTGTTACCTTGTACCTTGATTATAACTTTATATTTGAGGATTTTCTATGTCGCACATCAGCAAGTGAAAGTTATAAACTCCCTGATGAAGAGTGGTAAATGTGTAACAGAAGGATCAGTGAGGAGGAAATCTGAGAGCAAAGCTGCTCTGACATTAGGAATCATTGTGACAGTTTATCTGCTTTGCTATATTCCCTATATAGTGTCTGCAACATGTACTACAGTAATATCTCCTGCCACAGTGACATTTCTATTATGGAGTTTGTATGTTAACTCCGGTCTGAATCCTCTTATTTATGCTTTATTCTACCGCTGGTTTAAAATAACAGTTAAACACATATTAACATTTAAAATATTAGAGCCAGCATCCTCTCTTGTGGACATTTTTAAAGATTATTAATTATTTTTGTAGAGGATAAAGCACAATTTCTTATGCTAACATACAGTTTTAAAGTCTTAGTTTGAGTTTTACATTAAAAGTGGAGACATTAACAGAATAAATAAACAAGTATGATACCCATGTGTTTCATTCTATGTTCGTGTTATGGCCTTATTTTTATTTGGCTAAGATTATTTTTAACATTGAAACATGTTAATATGTTGATAGTTTTGTTTGTGTTTAATGTTCATTCACTGTGTGTGTGTTGTAAATATGTATCATATATTGGTCTAGACAGACACACTGCATTCAACCATGTGACCACATATTCTCTTTTACTGTGCATACAGAACAGAGTCTTCTAGTTCATGATAAATGCTTTGCAGAGTGTGTGGTTTTGAATATATATATTTAATTATGAATTATGTTTATGGTTACTTGTCAATTAGAATTTTATGTGCTTTGTAAATAAATTAGTTTATTTAAAGGTCAGTGTGCTGATTAATTTAATTTAGTTTACAGTAATTTACATTTTAAATAACATTTATATTTTAATACACGTAAAATAAATGTTAAAATGCTAATAATAAATACAATATAAATAAAAATATATAGCACTAAAAACATATTTTGAGCTGTAAATCTCAATCCTACCTCTAAAGTTAACTGTAACAATTCATTAAAGATATGTACAGTTTTGTACAGATTTTGTACACTTACTCCAACAACAGCAACAGGAACGGGGCAATTAATTAACTGTTCCAGCACATCAGTGATATGTACAGTTTTGTACACTTTTTGTACATTTGCTCCAACAACAGAAACAGGAGCGAGGCACTAAATGAACTGTACGAAAATGGCTTAAAAACTAAATTTGAATTTTGTACGTATATAATCAAAATCCAAATGATATTTAAATTTAAAATGCATAATTTCAGTTAGGCTTTTGGCTTCTCTCCTGAGGCCACAAGAGGGTGCATCGAGAAAAAATATTACTAATGCAAGTTTATTCAAAGCATTAGAATACATGACTGTGAAGTAGGGCTTGCATAGACTAGTCGAGTGATCGAATACTTGTCGGAAACAATTGACTAGTTGAGCACGCATTAACCAAAATGCATACAAAGAGTATGCAAGTACGACATGAATTTTAGGATTACTGTAACGGCAAAAGAAGGTGAGGAAGCAAATGCAAGTAAATCGGATATTTAATAAACACAGTCAGACACACAAGTAACATAAAACAGGATAACATAGTCCTCCTGTATGCCGGAGGTAGTTTGATAAAGACTGTCACTGGACTAATAATCTTGGTGACAGGGAACGGGCCAATAAACTTGTGAGCTAACTTATTAGAAACGGAACGGAGCGGAATGTTGTTGGTAGAAAGCCACACTTTTTGATCCATGACGTATACGGGAGGCTTAGACCAGTGGCGATCGTCCTTGGCCTTGGTGTGCGCCCTCACCTGGAGCAGAGTCTTGCAGTCCACATTGCTGACACTGGTTGCGAGTTAAGAGCATACTCCACCATAGAGAGTTGTTGACTCCAGAAAGAAGGATTCTTGGAGACTAAACATCGCAACGTTCTCTCTGAATCTTGGTTGGCCCGCTCAGACTGACCGTTGCTCTGCGGATGATAACCCAAAGACAGACCGTTGCTCCCACTAATTTACAAAACACCCTCAAAAATTTGGACACAAATTGGGGTCCCCTGCCAGAAACCACGTCTACCAGGAAGCCATGTAACAGAAAGACACGATCTATTACAGTAACCACTCACTCCTTGGCTGAGGATAATTTGGGCAAGGGAATGAAATGTGCTGGCTTCGAGAATCGGTTTCCTTCAAGGCACTTCAGTGTCTATAACTTTTAATATTTTTGAGCACTATCAAATCTGGTTGATAAAAAGTAAAGCCCAAAGGGTTTTCTTTCTAAAGACACCACAATTATGTTTGTAACACACTGAAGTAGGAAACTATTACAATTATAAGTTAGGTAGAGCACTTTCAGCTGTGAGTCCCATAATGGGGGATCAGGTTAACAGGTTAATCCACAAATGACTTAAGCTATTCACTTTTTTAATGTGGCTGACACTCCCTCTGAACAGGGCCGTCCAGAGACCTTTGGAGGGGCAGGTGCTCAAAGTATAAAATGGGCATATGGAACAAGGCTTTAAATGGCGCTGTTCAAAATATCAATACAGCAATATATTGTGATGCATTCCTTGCTGATTCGCGTATCGATATGGATGATTATGTATTGATACAGCAGCAAATGCTTTGATGCAGTTTTGAAAAAGAAACAATAGAGAAGACAATTTTAAGTTTTAAATAATAATAGCTCTGGGATCAGAATCTGAAATGACTTAAATTGTCCCAACCTGATGGCTTTTTATTCTCTGTTCTACAGAATAATTAAGAACAGCGGTTATAGTAAAAACTATAGAAAACACTTGTGCCTCTACATTTTCCTCTTTCTCACCAGCCTCTGTCTCCTGGCTTGCTGTCCCTTGCTCTCTTTCTGTCATTTGTGCCTCTACATGTCCCTCTTTTTCTTCCTCTATCTCCATCTCCTCATCTGATCTGTTACTTTCCACTCTCTGTCCATCTAGGAACAAGGCTCAATTTACTATTTCAGCATTAATCTATTATTTTAACCATCACTACTACTCTTGCACCTAATCAATAAGTCCACCTTAAGTATTGATACAAAACCTTAAAAAACTGATACACTGGAATAAAGTGATTAATATTATTATTACTGTTGTAGTTGTCTAAAATTGAACACCTTTGTAATGTAAACAAATGATAGGCTACATTTGTTATTTATATCCTTCACACTGCACTTTGATGTCAGGTATATTATGCATTTTTTATTGACATTTATATTTGTACATTTATTTCCAGAGATATATTATTGAGTTTACAGGCTAAAGTGGTCTTAATGTTTAAACACTGTTGCTATTGTTGAAAAAAAAATATATATATTTATGTCACATTTAAAATATAATTATATTTTAATTAATTTCTAAATTGTTTTTATTTTTATAATGATAATCGTCATGTTCTCCCCCTGCACCCGAGCCCTGTTTCTTTGAAGCATGGAGGACCTCAAACAACGATCTGACAAACAAGAGACGAAAGACAGGGCATTAACTAGGCCGTTGGAATGGGCTGCAGCCCATGAATGGTAGATGGCCCAGAATGGTAAGACTGGGTAACGCCCACATGAAACAATCAACATGACGAAACCTGAGACAAGCAGGAAACAGTGCATTCATGAACCATCACAAAGATTGACTAACTGATTGATTTATTTAAAATAAAACTTATTTACCTAGTGTTCATTAACTTGGTAAGATTAGCTTCCTTATGCAGCATCAGTGTGGGCGGCAGATGGGTTGGTCAGTCTGATCCAGACACTGTATAAATGAAAGGAGAGTAAGGAGAGCAGAACAAACTCCTAACAGGAGACTCACTCATGGCCTATGAGACAGAGCATCATGAGATTCAATATTGCTTTCCTGCCATCAACTCATCATGTATCAAGGGAAAACACTCCATTCATGAATACAATATCATGTATGTGATTTTTTCATTGCTGTCAGCGTGGACTGTGTTTCTAAACCTGCTGGTGATCATCTCCATCTCTCACTTCAAGAAGCTTCACACTCCAACCAACTTGATCATTCTCTCTCTAGCTGTGGCTGACATGCTTATTGGACTAATTGTCATGCCCATAGAGGCCATAAACCTGATTGAGACGTGTTGGTACTTTGGAGATACTTACTGTGGACTGTTTACAGTGATCCTTGAATTGCTTATTTCTGTGTCTCTCAGTAATTTAGTTTTAATTGCTGTTGATCGTCATGTGGCTGTGTGTTACCCTTTATTGTACCCACAGAAAATAACCATGACTAAAACTTTATTGACTATCTGTCTCTGCTGGTTTTGCTTTTCATCTTATTTCACTTACTATGCAATTAATAATGGATTTTTTAGCATTTCACACAGAACAGACGTGTGTTACGGCAATTGCTCTGTTATACTAACTTTTGCATGGAGAGTCTCTGATCTGATTTTGTCTTTTTTGTCCCCTTGTATCCTCATCATAACTTTATATTTGAGGATTTTCTATGTTGTACATCAGCAAGTGAAAGTCATAAACTCTCTGATGAGGAGTGGTAAATGTGTAACGGAAGGATCATTGAGGAGGAAATCTGAGAGCAAAGCTGCTCTGACTTTAGGAATCATTGTCACAGTTTATCTGCTTTGTTGGATTCCGTACTATATCTGTTCTATATCAATAATCACTTCCACAACCATAAATGTTTTCATGTGGGTTGTGTATATTAACTCGGGTCTGAATCCTATGGTCTATGCTTTATTTTACCCCTGGTTTAAAAACACAGTTAAACTCATCTTATCTCTGAAAATATTTCAGCCAGCATCCTCTCTGGTCAATATTTTAACAGAACATTAATTGTAATTAAACTGATAAAGCCATCATTCTGAGAACAATTTAACATAAAATGCAATTGTTATAAAGTCCTAAGGTAGATAATTATAATATGTTATTCTTTTAATTTACACTAAATATAGTTTAATATTGTATAGTTTGTTTCATGGAGTATCATTCCTTTATAATTATACTCTGTTCAAATGCAGATTTTATCAGAATTTAACAATTAGGCAAGCTTATTTTAACAGTAATTTTTCAGTTGTGTTGCATTAGCTTATTAGAAAAATAAAGTAAGAATCACATAACTCCAATCTAATGAAATAAATTATTATATTATGTATTTTATGCTTCACTTTTATCAGTCGTGCAGAATCCGAGTTGAAATAAATCAAAAACACAATGACAAAAAAAGTACAGCCATTTAGAAATACTGTATTTGGAAGTGTCAAATGTATTATCATGGTGGTTCATCAAAACCAAAATCATAAAGAACAATTTCTAATGCTAACATACAGTTCTAATGTTTTGGTTTGATTTTAATGTGGAGACATTCATTAAACACTTACTTATCATTATACTCTTGTGTTTTATTCTATGTTCTTATAATGGCCTTATTTTTTTTATTTGGATGAGATGATTTTTAACATTGAAACATGTTAACATGTTGATAGCTGTGTTTGTGTTTAATGTTTATTAAGCAGAATTTAGGTTGTTAATAGCTGAAAATATTATCCTGATACACTCGATGAAAGGACACATTTCTCATTCACATCACCCTGTTTATGGACGCTGCCAAGTATCATGAAACATTTTATTTTATTAAACATTTTATTAAAATATGCATTAATTTGCATACATTTTCAGAATGGAAAGTTTATCAATGGATTAGCCAGATTTTGTTGGCATATTTGTTTGATTAGGGGATGTTAGATATTCCTTTGATCTCTTCTTAAATCAGAAGATAGTTTTGTTTTGTTTTGTGTGTGTGTGTGTTTTTATAAAATGTGAACAATCCCCAATGTAAAAGCCATTCAGAGTATGGATAGGAATAAGTCTGAAAAGATGTAAGTTGTATTTAACTGTTGCTGAAGTGGATATTTCTGACTCAGTGCATGAGAACAAAATATCAATAAAACTAATTTTGAGAAAATGGCTCTTAAGAGAAGTACTGAAATTTAAATCTAAATTTAAATCAGATGCAATTAGGTAATGCGCAGTAAACGCACTTAAAAGTAAATTTTTGGATGTACTCATTCACTACTTTGAAACAACACTTTACAAAAAAGACAAATAGGCCCAAATCTCAAAATTTACATTATTAAATTTACTGCTTTCCTGCCATATATATTTTTTTATTATTTATTTTTTTGCTGTCGCAAGGTACTGTGTTTCTGGTGATCATCTCCATCTCTCACTTCAAGAAGATTCACACTCAAACCAGCCTTTTTCTCCATTTCTCAGTAATTACATTTGTATTGCTGCTGATTGGTATGTAGCTGAGTGGTATGTAGAGTGGGGCGGGGCCGAGAGGCTTGGGAACGAGGAGTGAGGCCAGGTGTAGTGATTGGAGATGCGCTGCACCTGCGCCCCACCACCGGTCTCGAGTCCCACGTAGGAGATGGAAGGATATAAAACTGGAGCGAAGACCGTGAAGGACGAGAGAGGACCAGGCCTGGGACATTATTTTATGTTTTGCTCTTTATTTATGCGCACCAGTCGTCCATGAGGGGCTGGTGCGCTGTTTTGTGTTTATTTGGAGTTATTAAAGTTTAATTTTGTTTGTGCGCCGGTTCCCGCCTCCTTCTTCCGGATGATTAGGAAGTTTTTATTATTACAGTGGTGCCGAAGCCCGGGAGAAGGAGGGACGCGCTGCTGAAGACCCCTCGCCGCTGTGGTGGATCCGCTGTTCCATCGAGCTGGCAAGGAGTGTGCCGCCATGGATGCTCAAGGCGGTGGGCTGGAGCGAGTTGCCAGGGATGGGCGTGCTCACTGCCTGCCGCCCAAGATATGGAGGGGCGGCTGCCGTCCGTGAGGGAGCGGAGGAGTCGGCGCCGTTCGCCAGAGAGCCGGAGCCTGCTGCTGTCCACCTGAATGGGGAGGAGCAGGGAACGGGGGACTCCTGCCGACTGCCCAAAACCGGAGGAGCCGTCGCCGTCCACCGGGCGGCGGAGGAGTGTCGTGCCGTCCGCCGAGGGCCGTCCAGTGCCACCGCCAGGCACTGCGGAGAAGATCACCCAGCTGGTCGAGGGCAAAGCAGCAGTGCGTCTGGGAACCGGAAATTTTTTTTTTTCTCTCTCCCCTCTCTCATCCCTGTCGCTCCTCCTTCCATCTCCTTTTCCTTCGCCTCGTCTGTCCTACCCCCAGGTTCCCGCAGGTCCCCGTGAGCGTTCCCCCCGGAGGGAGGGGGGGGGGGGGGGAGTAAAGCGCAGTCTCGAGGGGCGATGGGGGTATGTGACGAGTGGGGCGGGGCCTAGAGATGTGGGAACTAGGAGGAGGGAGGCCAGGTGTAGTGATTGGAGATGAGCTGCACCTGCGCCCCACCACCGGTCTCGAGTCCCACGTAGGAGATGGAATGATATAAAACTAGAGCGACGACCGTGAAGGACGAGAGAGGACCAGGCCTGGGCAATATTTTATATTTGCTTTTTATTTTGTGCATACCAGTCGTCCGTGAGGGGCTGGCGCGCTGTTTTGTGTTTATTTGGAATTATTAAAGTTTAATTTTGATTGTGCGCCGGTTCCCGCCTCCTTCTTCCCAATGATTATGGAGTTAATATCATTACACTGTTAATGTATCCACAGGAATTAACAATGACCAAAAGTTTAGTGAGCATTTTTCTCAGCAGGTTTTGCTCCTCCTTCTATAACACTACAATTGTAATCAGTGATGGATACTTTGATTCTTCAGTGCAGCTTCATGATACATTTTTAATGGAGAGTCACTGAGCTTCTGGGTTGCACAACAACAAGTGAAAGTTATAAACTCTCAGATGAAGGGTGGAAAGCATGTTTTGGATGGTTCAGTGAGAAAGAATTCTGAGAGCAAATCTGAGAATGTGACTTGGTCATATTAAAATCATATTATTATGTAGAGAAGGAGTCAGTTGATCCAAGCTATATGCAATTTGTATTTAAATGTAAGTTTCCAACAATTATAAAAATATGTCTCAGTCAAAACTACTTGTGCATTTAATACAGTATTCAGACAAAATGTTAAGACAATTATCAACTTATGATAATTCATGAACTAAATAATGGTGATTGGCTAGTCAGGACTCGGTACTTTAACAAGCTGAGAACAAGCAGAAGGAAGTTTCCATCATTTTCAAGCGCAACTTTTTGAAGTTCTTTAAAAAAAGGCAACAGAAGGTGATTTTTCTTTCATTATAATTTAAAGACATTCCCTTGAGATAATGTCATTGTGCTTTATGTGTGAGGGACTGAGAGATGATAGTAGAGCTGACATTATTGAGTCAATGACTTTTCAAAAAACAAACAAAAACACGTCTTGAGAATCCAATCGCGATGAAGCCTTAGAATACAGTTATGATGCCCTTATAATTCAAGCAATTAAAGAAAAGAAACCCATGTATGAGTTTTATATTTTTATATTCTTTGCACAAGCAATGTACTTGTCTAAATATCTGCACACATATATGCTAATAATTTTATACAACAATGTCTAGCAACACGGTGTTTCATTCCTTGAATGAATCTGTTTTTGAAAGAATCATGTGAGCAAGTGATTAAACAGTCCATTCACTTGTTTAATTTCTAATTGAATCTGATGTTTTGAATCAATCGTTTGAACCATTCAAATCAATCAATAATTTAATAAAACAGGGATTTGCTGCCACCCACTAGTTTTTTTTATTATTGTCATCTTTACTCATCCATGACAGTCCTAAACCAGCCAAGGTGCCATTGCAAAAAGTCTTGGTCAGAATTATTGGCAACCTTGGTAAATATGATCAAAGAAGGCTGTGAAAATAAATATGCATTGTTAATCATTTTGATCTTTGATTTTTAAAAAAGGTAACATAAATCTAACCTGTCATTGGAGAAAAAAATAAAAAATAAATATATATATATATATATATATATATATATATATATATATATATATATATATATATATATATATATATATATATATATATATATATATATATTACATAAATGTTTTTCTCTAATACACATTGGACACAATTAATGGTACCCTTTTATTCACTTTTTGAAATATCCATTTGGTATAATAACAGCTCTAAGTTTTCTCTTATAATGCCCGATGAGGTTAGAGAGCACCTGACAAGATATCAGAGTGTAGTGATGCCACAGGTAGCCAGTAAAGATCATGCAGTAGAGGAATAATGTGAACAGAACACCTGGTGGAGGTAAGAACTCTTGCTGCGGAGTTTTGAACATGCTGTAACCTTGCAATAAGTTCAGACCAAGAAATAGTGCATTGCAATAATCCAGACATGAAGTGATTAATGAACGAATAAAGTATTCAGTGTCGGCTAGAGTTAGAGAAGATCGAAGACATGCAATATTGTGAAGATGGAAAAAAATAAGTTTTAACAACAGAAGAAATGTGAGAGGCAAAAGAAAGAGATGAGTAAAATAAGAAACCAAAATTACGGACAGACGAAGAAGGCTTAACATGAACACCGTCATTAACAAAGGACAGGTCCATCCTTCTTACTGATGTACAGAGCCAATTATTAGAATATCCATTTTGTTATTATTTAGTTTAAGGAAATTCAAAGACATCCATTGATTGATATCCCTGACGCGTGCAGTAAGTGAGTCATGCAATGATGGCCTATCAGAGCTGGTGGTTAGGTAAATCTGATTGTCCTCAGCATGGCAACGAAACTGAAGTCCATGTGTTACAACCCTCTTTAGATGGTCTGGGGGATGAAGAGACAACCAATAGGTACAAATATATACACCTCAGAAAAAGAAAACAAACAAAAAACTATTCAAATTAACCCAAGATTAACCCTTATCCATGCTAAAAGAAAGAAAGAAACAAAACAAAACCACTTCTAACTTACATTATACCTCTAACCTAACTAAAGAAAAAGAAAGGAAGAAAGCAAATCTTCAGCGCCAAGCACCATATACTTCCTTATTCTCAACTAATAGAAAATAAACATACAGGGGCTGGTGTTCACCTCTTACCATGGTGTCTAAACAGATTGAGTTACCTAAATGTTGCACAATGGAAGTCGCACGACACCTTCCCTTTCCACCCTCCTCTTGGGTAAAGAGTAAACATCATAGAGCACAAGCTCATCAAAGCTCAAAGAACAACGCCATTTGAGTCACAAAGTGATAAAAACAAACAAAATGGCAAATCAAGAAGAGGTAAGGATCAAAAGAAAATAAACACAAAAATATAGAACAAAAATACCAAGGAATTTGGCATTAACAAAAATAATAAAACAAGTCAAAAACAAGTAAAATGACAGCAATGCAGGGAGTAAAAGACGTCTCCGTTCACTTCATTCAGTATTTCAATACTGGATAAGCCGGCTTTTGTTTCTTTTGTTATTGCCCCCGCCCTCCGAGGGAAGCGTGGCTACTTAATATGCAGCGCTCTGGCCGGCTCTAGCTGATATCAAAATTCAATGAAGATGGACGCTGCAAAGATGATCGCAGACGAGCTGAACCGTGGCCGTTACACTGAAAATGTTTTGAAGTACTTCTTTGACAAGCCGTATGCTTATGAACAAGCGCTCAGTGATTCTGAAGACGATCTGAGCGACGATGAAATATAATATATAATATCCCTAATCTACAACTGAGCGAAGATGACGACGAGGAAGAATGTATTGGACTGGCGTCAGACGAGTTGGACCGTAAGATATCAGAGGCTATATCGATAGTAACATTTGATGGGGATAAAGACAGAGAAATGGGGAAAATCCGTAACATTTAGGGGCAAACAGACGCACAGTCAAACTTCGGAGATGGTTACATCCACAAAGAAGACCCTGACAAAGAGAAAGTGTGCCCGAACGACTTATTTCATTGGAGGCATCGAGATTTGCAAGAATACTTTTCTGTTTCTTATGGGGTGAGTTTCCATAAACATCAAAGTTTGTCGTTTTGTGTTCAGTGAGAACAGGTGAGAACTGCACAATCTTTAGAGGCTATTTTCTGCTTTTTGAGCTTTTTTAAGTGCCTACCTTCAAATGGCCACAACTTCTCCAAATATTATCAGATTTCCATGTGTTACACATCGTTGGAAAGCTTGGAGACTACACTTTCAGAATCTGCAAATAACTCAAAATGCCCCAGAACCGACTTGTGTCCCTACTTTCCGTGATTGGTCACATATATAAATGATAAACAGTAGTGGGCCAAGAACTGGGCCTCGAGGAATACCCTGGGAAAACACCCTGTTGAGGAAATCTTCCACATAAAATTCCAACCACTGACCAGCCTGCCACAAACCCCACAGCATGTTCTCAGCAGTCATCCTATTGGGTCCAATATACTGTCAAATTTCATTTGGAACCAGGGCAATTCATGACTTCATTCATTACCCTTATCTACCTCACTTTCTGTCCTCTCCTCTTAACCGGACTGATAGCACACATGTGACTGACACAAGCAAATATTGGTTGCACTTTATTTTACAGTATGTGTACTTACATGTACTTATAGTGTACTTACAGTATGCTTATATAAGAAAGTTCTGGTAATACAGGGTAACTACATGGGGTAAGGTTAGGTTTAGGGGTAGGTTCAGGGTGAGTCCCTAGTATTACATAGTTATTGTAATTACTATAATAAGTACCTAGTATGAACAGGACTGTAAAATAAAGTGCTACCCAAATATTATCAAAGTTATTAATTACCAAGTATTACTGTCGGTACTATGAAACCACATATGTCATTAATTAGGTAGAGCCAGCACTGATGTTGCATACCCAAACGCATGTCAAATTCACAACACGTGTGGACATTGAGTTTGCTGCATTCTTGCTGCATTCTAGCTTAAAAATAGAACTCAGAACACTACAGAATATATTTAATGAAATTGCAAAGAACAACATTAGAGACCTTTTAGGCAAATAAGAAAAGTTTAGAAAATATTTTTGGTTCATTATGAAACTGTGTTGGAAAATATTCTAATAATCTAGATAATTAACGACAAAATAAAAATTACAAAAATAAAAAAACTTCAGCGTTGAAAGAGTGGGGGAATATAATGTAATTATGCAGCATCTGTGTGGGCGGTAGATGGGTGAGTCTGATCCAGATACTGTATAAAAGAAAGGGCAGTAAGGAGAGCAGAACAAACTCCCAAAAGGAGGAGACTCACACATGGCCTATGAGACAGAGGATCATGAGATACAATACTGCTTTCCTGCCATCAACTCATCATGTATTAAGGGAAAACACTCAAGTCATGAATCCAATATCATGTATATGTTTTTTTCATTGCTGTCAGCATGGACTGTGTTTCTGAACCTGCTGGTGATCATCTCCATCTCTCACTTCAAGAAGCTTCACACTCCAACTAACCTCATCATTCTCTCTCTAGCTGTGGCCGACATGCTTATTGGACTTTTGATGCCCTTAGAGGCCATGAGGCTGATTGAGATCTGCTGGTACTTTGGAGACACTTTCTGTGGACTGTTTTTGGCAATAACAGGGCTGCTTATTTCAGCATCTCTTTATAATTTGATTTTAATTGCTGTTGATCGTTATGTGGCCGTGTGTCACCCTTTACTGTACCAACAAAAAATAACTACAACTAAAACTTTTATTATCATATGTGTCTGCTGGGTGTGGTCTTCAGCATACAATATTTCTTTCATAACAGATAACGGATATTTTGATCCATCAAGAAGAACACATAGGTGTTATGGAGAGTGTCCCTTTATGATTAACTCTGCCTGGAGTATGACTGATCTGTTCTTGTCCTTCCTTTTTCCTTGTACTGTGATTATAATTTTATATCTGAAGATATTCTATGTTGTACATCAGCAAGTGAAAGTCATAAACTCTCTGATGAAGAGCGGTAAATGTGTAACGGAGGGTTCATCTATGAGGAAATCTGAGAGTAAAGCTGCCCTGACATTAGGAATCATTGTGAGTGTTTATCTGCTTTGCTATATTCCATACTATATCTTGTCTCTAACAGTGAATACAATAATTTATTTCAAAATAGTAAGATTTCTAATATGGATAGTGTATATTAATTCAAGCCTGAATCCTCTGGTCTATGCTTTATTTTACCGTTGGTTTAAAGTGTCAGTTAAACACATCTTTATCAAAGTATTTCAGAGAGTATCCTCTCTCATTGACATTTTTAACAATTATAATCAGAGTTTAAAATAGATCACAATTGTTGTGAGGGTTTGATCCCCTCACCTCCTTTTTCTTTACTGATAAAGCACAAACTATTGTTTAAATCATAAGTCCTAGTCCTGCGCTTTGTTGTTATTGTTCTTGTCATGGCTTTGATGTTCATAAAGTAGACATAATTATTAACAATAATCAAGCACATTTTTCAATTTATGGCTTAAATCAACTTTTGATTGTGCTGTAGTATGTCTAAATGCTCATTTAAATAAATAAAATACACATTTCTTTAGCCAGTTTATAATTTGACAACATCAATATTTTCAATATCTGAGGAACTCTATTTGTTTATTTCACAATTTTAATACACAATTCAGTGAAAGATCATCTCAACATCTATAAAACATGCAAAACATGAATAATACAAATTATAAGTTTTCACATCATTGACATGAGTTTTATAATATCATTCATGATACCTGAATGACGTGTTAATAAATATGAAGTTAAATAATGCTGTTGAAAATTTCAAGGTAAAAGGCATTTAATGTTTGCATAAATGTTTATATTGGTCTAATAAATTAACATAATTGCTATTAATTAATTAAGGAAATAGATTGGAGTATTTAATTTATTTTAGACTGAATAGGCTCTGTGGATTAAATTAAACTCTCTGACTAGAACTTGGGCAAACTGAGTGGCAGTCACAGAGTTGGTTACAATTAACAAAATGTATTAATGATTAAAAGAGTGTTATCATCCAATCATTATCGATATTTACATATCTAATAGTTGTACATTTATCTCTGTCATTTGATCTGCATTGTCCTGCAAAATCTAGTGACCAACAGGGAAGTATCCATGTGGTCACCATAAAAGTGTGCCTTTAGAATGTGCAACAGCACCTAATTTTCACTCTAAAACATGTAGTGCTCATGTTTATTTTGTGAAATTATGGCCTTTTACATTTTTAATAATCACATTAAAGACCTCTTCAAATTATAATTAAGATGTTTGTTATATAATGTAAGACTTTTTAAAACCACACAGGAACTTTTTTTTTTTTTCACACACACTCCTAAAGAAATTTTACAGACTCACACACATCTATTCTTAGCAGAAAATGTGAGTTAAATGCAATCACTGTTGAGTTCTACTGCTGCAGTCAGTGTGCTAGAGTCAGTGGCTGTTGGAAACAGTGATACTGTACTACAGAGACTCAGTATTACAATACAAGGCTTAAAGCCACAGTCCATAATCCTCTTTGTCGCCATCTCTGTTTAATACCTGCAATTGCAGCAGGCATATGGAGTGAGAATCATGCCAAAACCTCACACACACACAAAATGTGTTTTACTCACACCCAACGATTCACAAACAAACTCAGTGTGGTTTGCAAATACAAAACATCACTCACAAACTAATGCATTTTGTTCTGCAAATAAAAAACGTAGCTATCAAACAAATACAGTACGTTTTACATTAACAAAGAAACGTATGTCTTCAATGACAAAAATATCTTCCAAGTACAAACTAAAATCTTTCAAGTACAAAACAAAATTCTTCAAATACAAAACAAAATCCTTCAAGTACAAAACAAAATTCTACAAGTACGAAAAACTGTCACGTGACTTTTGGCACAAATTTTTCGCCTTGCTGATCCACACGCAAATGCCTTCAGATCCACACACATGCTGGTAAACTGTCATCTAATTCGCACTCCACAACAGCAGGTGGCGCTGTTAGCGACTTGCTCTGCGCCGGCACCGACATGGAAACTGGCTAGCGTGAGGGATGTTTTGAACACGATGAGCGGCCAACTGGTGAGTTTCCAGTCATTGCTGGTGAAAAATCAGCCTGAAGGGGTTGTTATTCGCTATAACAACCGCCTCGCTATACACGATCCCACTTATTACATTGCTACCTACAAAATAAATAAATAATTTGACAAAATGTATTGATTTAAAAAAACGATTGTATTGCTTCCGCTAAAGAAAATAGTCCGTTCCGCGTCCATATCAACGGTCTGTTTTTCATGGCAAGGGTGTGTTTAGACCTACAAATCAACCCTGGTCTTCTGCTAGTGTCTAATAAAATATAGAGGCTTTATTCCATATCAAATCAGTCAGAATCCAGGAAAGTGGTTGCAGCAACATCTCAGATGAAGAGTTTTTCTATATTATATTTGGGTCCCAAAACCAAGGCCTGTAAAAATATTCATATTTTTTTGTCAGTCCTTGAGATTGTCATTTTTATAGCATCAAAAACACTATCAGAGAACCATGTTTGGTCATTAATATCTTAAAGTGTTATTCATAGCCTCACCAAACTTTGCAGGATGGAAGACAAACATGTTCTTAGTATAACTGAACCAAAGTTTTTACTTCATGTCCATTGAGATTCTACAAGGCCTTAGATTTGGGTAAATGGCTAAACCTCTGATACTGAGGGTATTATAAACTCATTTTCTGCATCCGTATGATATCAATCATTACATTTTCTTAATCATAATCATGTGTCATTATTTGAGGTCTCTATCACTAATGATATGTAATAATTGATAGCCTGATTGCACTGTAAGTCGCTTTGGATAAATGCGTCTGCTAAATGCATACATTTAATTTAAATTTAATTTAATGGTCATGGAGATATTAAGAATGAACCAAAGTGTAGTTTTTGGTCATTTTACTGGTCATGTTCAGTTACACCAGTATTTTTTATCTCATACATTTTTCCTCTTTTCCCCTCTCTCTAGGAACTGCTTGCACAAACAATGTTAGAGAGAATCCACACACGGCTCCAGCATATTGTCTGTCAGCAACCCCTTGACCTGGATTACCTTGAATTTGTGTGTTTTCAGGAGGCTGTTATTTTTAGTGCTGCCTCTAACCAGGTTCTCATCCCAAAAGGCATTTTAGATGCACTCACAGAGCTGCACAAGTTGGTTAAAGGCGCGGTCACACTAGACTTTAAACGTGCAAAATTATTTCGGACAACGCTGTGAATATGGGCGGGAGCAATAAAACGGTCTTTCCTCAATTATCACAACATGGATTAATATGTGCTTGTACTGTGTCTTTTGCGACGGCGTCGAAAGCGTCTTATGATATTGTACTCTCTGTATCTCTCTCTATATAAATATATACACCCTAAGTGTTTTTATAAATTATAAAACATCCACATTCAAATGTATCATCTGTTCCGGTTGACACTACAAACCATGCAGATACTATATTTTATTTTGTATAATCTTTTAAATATGTATTATATAAAATAGGACGCTGCGCTACAGCTAAAGTTACATAGCGCTTCCTTCATTTTTGAATTTCTGTACAGAGAGGTCACGCAGTGACGTATCGATCTTCTACTGGTCCCACATCTTCACGTGATGCGAATTCGCAGGTCAGAGTTCACCAAACTTGAACTTTGGAACGCAGCAAAATGCGAAATTTTTCGCATGAGCTTGCGTTTCCGGTCTGATGCATTCGTATGCATATGAATGGAAGTCAATGGAGAGAAAAGTGCAGTGTGACCGCCCCATAAGAAAGAGAAATCCAGGTCCCCATAGTAAAAAAAAAAAAAAACTGATTAAACAGAGAAAAATCAAACATTAGAGCACCTCACTGATTTAGAAATATTTATTTCAGTTACTGTAACATCTTACAAACCAGTTATTAGCAGGGGCACTGTTCTGTAAATAAGTGTTCTTTTTGTATTTGTGCTGCATTATCATTGAATCAGGTCCTTTGCTGAGTACATTTTTCTGTAAGCCTAATAAGTGCTGGACATACTCCACAGTAAGTAGGTAGATGTCTGAGCCATGTGATTGAGAGTGTCCCAGGGGATTTATGGCTGCCCTTAGTGCTGCCATTTGTTCATCACTCAGTGTATTGCCCATCTCAGGAAAAGTGACACCATGGTGTGGCCCATCAGGCAGACCACTGTCCTCCCAGTCCAAATGTGGTAGGTACAATACCTGAAAAGACATGTAAAGTGTTTATGTAGGGCAGTGGTTCTCAAACATTTTTACATCAAGGACCCGGACCACATTTGATAACATTTTGTAACAAATTTATAAAGAAGTTTGTGGACAAATAGTCTATTTCTAGAAAAAGTCAGAATTAAAAAGTTGTGTGTATTTATATATATCCCCCCCCTTGAACCTCCCTCAAGGACCAGTGCCAAACCCATTGCCACATTTATTCTTACTGATTGAATATACTTTAATTCAAATAAAATCTTTGCACATACTTCATACATATAGTTATTTTTAGCAAGGGTTAAGGGTTATTAACAAGTAGGTTATGTCCTAATTTTCAGCTTTAAAAAAATTGCGGCACTCATGTATGCTGACAGCCTGCTGGAATGATATGGATGCAGAAAATGAGTTTATAATACCCTCAGTATCAGGGGTTTAGCCATTTACCCAAATCTAGGGCCTTGCAGAATCTCAACAGACATGCAGTACAAACTTTGGTTCAGTTATACTAAGAACATGTTTGTCTTCCATCCTGCAAAGTTTGGATGAATGAATAACACTTTAAGATATTAATGCCCAAACATGGTTCTCTGATAGTGTTTTTGATGCTATAAAAATGACAATCTCAAGGACTGACAAAAAAAAAAAAAAGAATATTTTTACAGGCCTTGGTTTTGGGACCCAAATATAATATAGAAAAAACTCTTCATCTGAGATGTTGCTGCAACCACTTTCCTGGATTCTGACTGATTTGATATGGAATAAAGCCTCTATATTTTATTAGACACTAGCAGAAGACCAGGGTTGATTTGGAGGTCTAAACACACCCTTGCCATGAAAAACAGACCGTTGATATGGACGCGGAACGGACTATTTTCTTTAGCGGAAGCAATACAATCGTTTTTAAAATCAATACATTTTGTCAAATTATTTATTTTGTAGGTAGCAATGTAATAAGTGGGATCGTGTATAGCGAGACGGTTGTTATAGCGAATAACAACCCCTTCAGGCTGATTTTTCAGCAGCAATGACTGGAAACTCACCTGTTGGCCGCTCATCGTGTTCAAAACGTCCCTCACGCTAGCGTTTCTTCTTCTCTCCTGTTTCCATGTCGGTGGCGACGCCAAGCAAGTCGCTAACAGCGCCACCTGCTGTTGTGGAGTGTGAATTAGATGACAGTTTACTAGCATGTGTGTGGATCTGAAGGCATTTGCGTGTGGATCAGCAAGGCGAAAAATTTGTGCCAAAAGTCACGTGACAGTTTTTCGTACTTGTAGAATTTTGTTTTGTACTTGAAGGATTTTGTTTTGTACTTGAAGGATTTTGTTTTGTATTTGAAGGATTTTGTTTTGTACTTGAAAGATTTTAGTTTGTACTTGGAGGATATTTTTGTCATTGAAGACATACGTTTCTTTGCATATGTAAAACGTACTGTATTTGTTTGATAGCTACGTTTTTTATTTGCAGAACAAAATGCATTAGTTTGTGAGTGATGTTTTGTATTTGCAAATCACACTGAGTTTGTTTGTGAATCGTTGGGCGTGAGTGAAACACATTTTGTGTGTGTGTGTGAGGTTTTGGCATGAATCTCACTCGATACAGGCACGGCTCCAGTGCTGATCAATCAGCAAAGCTGATTCTGTGATTAATAATACCGGTGAATCTCCATCACAGGCTTTTAGATGGAGCGACATTTAATACACAGTGCTGTAGACCACTGACAAGCTGCACTATATCATATTCATTAGATGAATCGGATTGGATTATGAATGTGATATTGCGTAGCTTGTCAGTGTTTTTATTAATCCCATTTATGTTTTTGTTAATACAGCACACAGCACTAGTCAACTAAATGAATATAACATGGCAAAGATGAATGCACTTTTGAAAGCTGAATCAAATGTCATTTTGTAATTTCTGTGATCTAATGTGATGTTGTTCCTTTTTCTTGTTCATGATGAAATGCTTTTTTATTGCTGTAAATAATTTATAGCATTAACAAGATGACCTGTTGAATTCATTTCAGAAGCGATGACTGATGGATGTATTTTTAGTCCTGTGCCTGTATATATTTATTATGATATAATATAATTAGTATTGACCAAGTATGAAAGACCACACAAGCTATAATTCATTCTGGCACACATTCTCCACTCACATACATATATTATTGCTTTCACACACATACATTCTCCATTCACATACATATATTCTTGCTTTCACACACTTATATTCTAAATTTTAAATTAAATTAAATTAAATTAAATTAAATTAAATTAAATTAAATTAAATTAATAAATAAATATTCTTGCTTTCACACACTTGCATTCTCCTTACACATACACTTCTACTCTCTCTCATGCACATACATTCTCCTTTCACATACATATATTTCTACTGTCTCTCACACACATACATTCTCCTTTCACATACATACATTTCTACTGTCTCTCACACACATACATTCTCCTTACACATACATACTTTTTTTTTTGTTTTCACACACATTCATTCTCCTTTTACATACATATATTTCTATCTTTTTAGGTATCCATTACTTCCTGTTTAAGCAGGAAGTCATTCTCAGACCAGGAAATACATGTGCAAGACCTGCTCAGCTCATCCTCACAATTTTACAGTTATGCTATTCAAAGTCATCCTTTTTTTTCCTTTTCAAGTATATATTTTAAGTTTTGAACTTGAACATATCATTATGTAACCTACGTGTTTTAAAGATCTGTGTACAAGTGTTAAGACACTGATGTTGATCGTATTAAGAGGGCTTAACACTAAATAAATTTTCTACTGGTCTGATTCGGCCAGTGTTTTTTTTTTTTTTTTTTTACTTGCCCTGGCAAAATGTTCACAGGACTTGCCACAATCAATCACTCTATCAATAAGACTTATTGTTTTCAATGTTGACTGTAACATTGTATTGTAATAAATGATAACCATTTTGCACAAATAGGTACAATAGTTAAAAGATTAAATAAACCATGCTTTTTCAGGTCTTTCAGGTAGGCCTAACTATTCCAGTTAAGGATGCACTGATCAGGATTTAATTTATTTTACAATAAAATGAGCCGATTCCCATTCTCGTTGTCAATTTATTTAATTCTTATTTTTTTTTTTTTATTATTATTTTTTTTTTTAACATTTATTAAATGTTTACTTTGCTCTGTTACTGGGCAAACTAACCTTGAGCAAACAAACAAACAAACAAAAAATATATGCAACATGAAACAAGTGCAAAAAACAAAAACATCAGATGCGCTGAATTAATATTTTATTATTAATATTTATTATTATTAGTTTTATTTCCTTAATTATATGTGTCTATGTTTGTACTTTCTGTACTGGAAGCTCCTGACGAAATTTCTTCTGTGTGTAAACACTTGGCAATAAAGCTCTTTCTAATTCTGCCGAAAATGCTATTTCAATCTCTGACAGCAGGTGGCGAGTTATTGCTGCACGCAGAGTGCAATGGGCTCGGTGCACAAGATGGCACCGGTGAGCTTCAGCGATGCGAGTGTATGCATACATACTTCCGGTCTTGCTACGTTCGCATTTACTATAAGGGAAACTTACAAACGAAACTTGGCTAGATGTATATAATCAATTATTTTATTTATTTAACAGCAGATAGTGGTATATCAAAGACATGGGGAAACATCCTCCCTACATTTTTGAATACTTCTGTGTGGAAATTCATCAAGATACAATGTGGAGATTGCTTTATTTTTCTGTTGATTATGCGGATCAGCGTCGATGTCAGGTTAATCAGTCCACATGGATTTCTTCTTTCAATCACAAACCACTCAAATATGCAATACGTTACATTTTCGAAGAGCTGATTTTGTTCTGACTGTTATGTAAGATCAAAGTTTCTGACTGTCAAACGAGACAGACTGAGAACGGGCATGTCTTGTGATAGCTCACGGATCTGTTCATCAAAGTCCCACTGAATGGGATTGACAAATAACTTTGTTGGCAAAATGGGTTCTGGTTCTTCTATGGTTCCGCGGGATGGTGGAGGCAGGAAAGGGTATCTGCTATCATGTTCTTTGATCCTGGGCGGTAGGATATCTGGAAATGAAACCGAAATGAGTCCATCGCGCTTTACGAGGGTTAAGTCTCTTGGCTTCCTTCAAGTACTGGAGGTTCTTGTGGTCAGTAAGTACAAGAAATGGATCTCTGGCCCCTTCCAACCAGTGTCTCCATTCTTCCAGGGCGAGTTTCACAGCCAAAAGTTCCCCATTGCCAATATTGTAGTTTCGTTCAGCAGGGGATCATTTTTGGGTACAAATGCACAAGGCATGGGTTTGGATGAGTTTTTGGGGTCCTGTGACAGGATAGCCCCTACGCCTGTCGTTGAATCATTCACTTCTACAACGGACTTCCTTTCAGGATCTGGATGCTGGAGAAGAGGAGCAGTGGTAAAGGCGGTCTTAAGTGTTTGGAAAGCATTTTCAGCTTCTGGAGTCCAGCAAAGGGTCTTCGGCTAACCCTTCAAGAGTAATGTTACTGCTGCTGTTATCATGCTGTACTGGTTTATGCATCGACGGTAAAAGTTTTAAAAACCCAGGAATCTCTGTAAATCCTTGATTGACTTAGGAGTTGGCCAGGAGGTAATGGCTTGGGTTTTATGGTCATCCATCCTGACTCCTTCCTTGCTGAGGTGGTAACCCAAGAACTCGACGGAAGTCTGGTGGAAAACGCAGTTCTCAGTTTTCAAGAACAGGGAGAACTCTCTGAGCCACTGGAGCACTTGAGAGAACTGACGTCGATGTTCAGTTTGATTGTGGGAGAAGATGAGAATATCATCGATGTACATGAGAAAAAAGCGGTTCAGGAACTCTCGGAGGACTTTATCCATGAAACTCTGGAGTACAGTGGGGGCATTTACTAGGCCGTATGGCATTACAAGATATTCATAGTGACCTGCGGGGGTGATGAATGCCGTCTTACATTCATCTTCTTCCCGAATTCTGATCAGATTATATGCACTCCTGAGGTCCAGTTTGGTGAATATGCAGGCTTTGCGGAGTTGTTCAAGGGAGGATGGGACTAGAGGGAGTGGGTAACTAAATTTCACTGTGATTTTATTTAGGGTCCATCCTAAACCTCCATCCTTCTTCGGGACAAAGTAAAAGCTGGTGGCAGCTGGGTAGGTGGAAGGTCTGATGTGCCCTTGTCTCAGAGCCTCTTCGATGTATTCTTGCATGGCCGTTTGTTCAGGGATGGACAACGAGTAGATCCGACCCTTGGGAATGGTTTCACCTGGGATTAAATCGATTGCACAAT